>NC_080086.1:144403511-144633511 GCF_950005125.1 Chionomys nivalis
CAAGAGTAGGGGTGGAGATTGGGAGGACAGTTTGTTTGCTTTAGCCAGGTTCTACTGAGCAGAACTGGTTCAGTTCAGTTTTAACTGTTAGCTGTAGAGTTGTCTTAGGGCTAGAGTATGCCGAACAGTCTACAGGGAGGGTCTCAGGTTGTCTTGTAGGTTAGCACAGGAGACTCCAGTGGAGTTCAATGCTTCCCCCTATTTCAGAGGCAATTAGATCATTTCCTCTTACATTTTTCATCTTTAAATGCATATAATTTCATGTATCACTCAGCTATGCACCGAGGAAATGCATAAGTATGGGTTTGGCTAGGGCATTAGGTCTCTCCAGATTTAGCAAATTCTTGAGCCACAACTTTATAGTGGAGCATGGCTTTCCTAGTAGGTTGCCACTGAACAAAACCACTGGACTTGGAGAAGAGACATTAACATTTTGTCAGGTAATTATAGGCCTATTGGTTTCTCCAGTGGCTGTGGTGTGTGGCGTGGGTGTTAGCAAACTCCATACAATTGCATGCCATGAGGAAATCTGCTGACTGATCCACCGACTAGCCAGTCATTTCTGGGCTTGGCTCTTGCCTTTTGATATCCAGGTCTGTGGGTCAGAAAAGCCTGGAGGGGGTAGGGTTAGGCATGGCTAAATTCAATTTGTCTGTAGAAGAGAGGCCATAGGAAAAGTTAAGTGGACACTAAGAAAACAGAGAGCATTGCTGTTTCCTTATGTTTGGAGCGTGTGTAAAGAAATGGAAGTGCAGATAAGTTCCTTTGTGTGGTATGTATGTGTGTGGGGTACCCCCTCATGGTCCTGCTGCTAAGACAGAACTCCGACCCTCCTACCCTGGACAAGATCCCCTACTTTTCCTCCTCCAAATCGAAAAGTTCTGTTTGGAAATCTGGTTCCTTCAGTGACTCCCTATTCCAAATAAAAGGATTTAAGTTGACGTGTAGCCACGTGAGCACATAACAGTGCACATTACTGTGGCGTTTGGAGCGGAGACCCAGGCAGGCTTCGTCTGTGATTACGTTTTCTAGATTCTCTTTAGAGCGAGAGCTTCCCCCCCACCCCCACGCACCCACCTCCTCCTTCTCCTTCTCCTTCTCCTTCTCCTTTCCCTTCTCCGGAGCAGGCGCTCTTCCAGCGGCTTGCAGTTTTCAGTTCTCATGGAGCAGTTCTGGGCAAGCTAGCCGATGGGACTCCAGGCCATACCAGGAGGATGGAATTTATTTTAAGGTATTTCCTCTGATTGTTCATATCTAGAGTGAGTTATGGCTAGGAGAGACAAAGGTCAGGCGAGGAGACACTGGATCATGGACAGGACCCTCAGCCTCTGTCTTCCTTTGTTTCTGTTTTAGAACCGAAAGCAACTGAAAGATTCCCAGTAGCGCCTCAGACTCTGAGGTTAATTCCCTAGAAAATATTGTGAGGCATAAAGGGTATTTGGGGGCTACTAGATGGACAAGCACTCTCTAGTATTCGGGTTGCTTTGTCCCACTGCAACCTGGGGTGAAGTCCCAGGAGCTAAGCCCCAGGCAGAGGAAGGCTTGCGTTGTCTGAGGTAGCTGGAAGCTGTGGTCAGGCAGAGGTGGCCGGCAAGAGGCTAGAATGGCCAGCCCTCATGAAAAGAGTGGGGGCCAGCAGCTGAGAAGGGGAGCCTCTCTCCATTTGGCCAGTGTTTACTGAGCAGGATGGAGGGTTAGGGCTGACCTGGGCAGCCTGAGCAGATGGGAGAGGAAAATCAATGAGGACGATGTGCAGATGCACTGCCATTTTATTGATGATGCTTCCAGGCACTTTGTCCAGTGTTGGGTTGCAGGGGCAGAGTTCCCCTTGCCGGACCCAATGAGTTCAACCTGGAGGGCCTGCCATTGTTCCCAGAGCAATATCTGCCTGGGACGGATGGAGAAAGGCAGCTCAGACCTCGGGGAAGCTTGGTGTGCTGGTGAGCCTGCCAGTCGCCTGGAGGTTGATTTTCTTTTCAGAAGGGGATTGGGGCTCAGTTTGTACGTCCATCAGCATTTTTTGGTTTGGGTGTTTGCTGTATACCCCCAAGACAGCCTGAGTTAAAGAACTGGCCTGTGTGCCCAAGATCAGAGGGAATTTTGTAGCTATCATCCTCAGCAAGCAGAGACAGGTATTTCTCTGGCTTTATATTCCCTGAAAGGAAGCTGTTGCCAGCCTGGAGGCAGATGAGTTAGACTGCCTGCTTCCAAAGCACTGTCCAGGCCAGGGCTAATTGGGCTTTGGGGACCTTCTGCTCCTGGGAAGAGTGGAAGGAAGTCTTTGGAAAGGTGGAAGAAACTGTGCTTTACTTTGCTCCTTGGAGCAGAGAAAGGGGTGCCTGGTGAGGAGTTGGAATCAAATTTGCTCTCTTTAATAAAACAAAAGGCCATATTTCCTTATTTACAAAACAAAAACAAATCAGGCTTCCTCTACTTGAGTGAGATTTACTTTCCCAGAAAGAGCCGATTCTGCCTTCCCCATGTCGACCTCGGTGGTAACAGTCCTTAACTGAGGCCATTTCAAGTGCTCTAAAACACCCCTTGGAAATAAAATGTTAGCTTTAATTGCTGTTCAATTACTTGTCAGCATTTCATATGATTTATGACCCAGTTCTGGTGCATTTTTGACCCAGTTAAAGACTCATAAATAATATAGTTTGACTAGAAAGAAGGAGAAATGGAGTATAGGTTTGTTAGAGACGTCTTTTTATTGTGGCTTCAGTGCCGACAAGCAGAATAAATATCTAACAACAAGCTCTCTAAACTGGTTCCATATAAAAGCATGCACAGTGAGAAGCCAATAACTGCTTTCATAGGACACGGCAGTGTTTCCCTCCCAGGAAAGAGCTAAAGCCACTGTTATGGCCAAACGATTAGCTATTAAAAAGACTGGTCCCCCTAGGCACTCCAAGCACCAGCCTCAACCTCACCGGCCAGGGCATTTCCTCAATAGCTTCCCTCCCCATTCTTGGATTTTAAGGCTTCTTGCCAAAAGTTACTCCTCACCTACCTCCCTGGCTTGCACAGATAGTCTTGGAGTGGTGAGACCTTTCAGAGATGGGTAGGACACCCGTTTGAATGGCAGAAAGGTCCCACCAGGCACCTTCATTGCTCCAAACACTCTGTGCCTGAGAAAATGCTTTCTTCTAGTACCTCTGGAAACCATGGGATTTAGGGAAGCTCAGAGGTGCCACGCAAAGAAAAACTTGGCGGGTTTGGAGAAGCCGGGTAAACGGTGGGATTTGCCTAGAAAGCTTACCCGTGGCAGTGAGCAATTTCAAGAGGTGAAAATCCAATAGCGTATTTTCAATCGCAAGACAATAACAAACCAACAAAACCCTGCTATTATAAATAATTAATTTTAATCATCTCGCCTAAGCTTGTTCCAAAAACCAGTCTTTTGGATTTCAGATGTGAGGCATAAGGCCGGGATACAGACCCGAGTCTTGAAATCAGAGATCTATTTTGCCCGCTGGGGCCCACCGCCCAGAAGCCACCTAGTCGCGGGTCAGTAGAGGCCCTGGTTTGAGTTGAGCTCTCACCCAAGCTCTCCCGTGGTTCCTGCAATTCCTCAAGTCAGGCCTGGTCCCAGCGCTTGGGTGACTGGACTTGGTCTGGTTGAGCCGCAAAGGTACCGCGTTGCAGACGGCCCAGCCCCTTGCTCCAAAGCTCTCAGCCCCTTTGGACTAGACGGTCCACTCCCAGGTCTGGTTCTCACGGCCTTCCCTGCAGCTGGCTTAGCTGAGAAGGCGGTGAGAGTAGCGTCAGCAATTTGGAGGAGAAAGTGCGGGTTGATTATTGACCCACGCCTTCTTTCTTCAAATGCCACATCCGACCCTGAGGGTTTGAAGAGAAAATGCCGCGGAGCGGATTTTTGCGGCCGGGTCTCACCTCCTACACGTCCCGGCTCTTCCCTTTCAAGTTGCGCCGCTGCAATATGCCATAAGGACCAAGTGTTTGCTGTTTTGTGCTCTGTTTACAGCTTTGGGGAGCCGAGTCATAAATCTTACCCAGCCATAAATGACAAAAACCATTGGTATGCATGAGGCCACCCTGGCCCGGAGTGCTTTTTGATTTCTCCCCTTTCCCCTGGCTTTGTTTTTGCTCTAAGGTGACACTTTGGCTCCCTGACAATTTAAACATACTACTTATATTTTTAACACCTTCCTTTGAGAAAGGACCCTTGTTGACGCCTCCGAATTGCATGAAAGCGCTCTCTCTCTCTCTCTCTCTCTCTCTCTCTCTCTCCCCTCTCTCCTCTCTCCTCTCTCCTCTCTCCTCTCTCCTCTCTCTCCTCTCCTCTCTCTCCTCTCTCCTCTCTCTTTTCCCATACTCCTAACCTAGGGGAGTTTTCTTCTGAAGCTGGGAAGCTGAGGAAGGTACTGGGAATGATCCCATCCTCTTTAAGATTTTGGCATATAACCAAAGAAATTCAGCAGGCCTTTGCTCTAGCCGGCAAAAGGAAGGCCACTCAGCTAATGAGGGGGTGAAATATCATGGGTGTCCATTTGTGTTGGTGTCGGAGCCTTATCTGTCTTCTTTGTAGGCGACCTCCTTGCGTGCAGTACAATGAAATGGGCACGCAAGAGGTGGAGACTCAAGTTTCTAGGTATCTTTGTGTATGCCTGAGCCCAGAGAGGTTCCTTTCGCTGTGGGGACAGTTGTCTATCTCCCCAGGACACTTCCCTCCTTATGGCCTAGAAATATAACCGAAGGCAGTTGAGTTGCATTTGAGGATGTGTCTGGAAATAGGACCTATCCCTGCACCACAGGGACTGGCTTTGGGGTGTCTATATTGGGAGAGGCAGGTGAAGTAAACTACCCAAAGTAAGGGCAACTCATTTCTCTTTCTCCCCCACCCCCAATAAAAATGTCCAGGGCAGGGAATTGCGTGGTTTCTCAGACAGATTCTTAAGAAATAGAGCCCCGCACGAGAGCCCCTTTGTGAGAGCCGTTTGTCCTCATTAGCATAATTTTCCTGGACTTTAGTGACGCCTAGGAAGGAGAGGGAGGGCGTGGGGTGGGGGAGGCCGCCCTCCTCCCGCTGCCGCCGAGCTCGCTCTGCTCCTGTTCCTCCCCTCGCCTTAGCCCCATCCCCCACGCCGGCGCTTCCCTAGCCGCTCGGCTCTCCCCTCCCGCCCGCCCCGGCACCCCTTACCGCACCCCCCAACCGACCCCTGCTCGGCGCAGTATTCATAAGAAACATACCCAAGTCGGTGCCACTAGCCCCGCGGAGCCCGGCCGCGCCAGCGCTTATCTGGGGCCGCGGCCGCGGGCAGGGCGGGGGCGGGCGTGGGGGAGGGGAGGGGAGGGGGTCCAGTAGCCCCAGTCCGCCTGGGGCCAGCCGCCCAAGCAGCAAGTCGCCCCGCTCTCCGCGGAGCCCCGGCCTCGGGGGTCTCCCGCCAGCCCGCCCGCCCGCCGGCTCGGCGGATGCTGAGGGTCGTTGGCCATCCCGCGCCGAGGGGACCCGGGGCCGTAGCCCAAGCCCGAGCCCGCGGCGGCCGTCAGAAGTTAAGGTAAGCGGGGCCACCGCCGGCCTCTCTCAGCGCTGAATGGTGGAGTGTACGTCTCGGTGATTTATGGCTGCAGACTTAAATCTCGGTTCAAGAAGAGTTCACAAGCCGGAGCTTCCTCGCCGGCAGTGACTGATACCCTCACACTTCAGTTCAGGCCGCGCTCCCATCCCCGCCCCCACTCTCCCCTCTTTCCTAGCCCAGACCCAACTTTTCTGGGTTGGTGAGAGTGGGAGGAGTGGACTGGAACACTAGCTTCTATCTCGACGGCCCCTTTCGAACTCGAGTGAGGGCAGCTAAGGGAAGGAGAGGGAGCGGAGTCTGGAAGAGGTGGAATTTGGGCATACCTTGTGTGGAGACAACGGGTTTGCTTCCTGTACTCAGTTCAGCCTCCTCAACTCGCTTCAGCTCTTGCACCTGGAGGTTATTGTCCGGGACCAGATCCTTGTGGAGGAATCTCCCTCCACCCTCAGCCCTTGCTTGGGGGGGACAAAGCAAAGTTTCCTGGCTGGCAAACCTCCAACTTCTTTACTAGGTTGAAAACTTTGGGGGCTGGAGGGGGCGGGTTGTGTGGGCTCTAAGGTGATTGTGGACCTCAAACAATGGAATCTCTAAGTTGAATTCATATTTTAAGTTTGTGGACGCTGCCTTATGCTCTTTGATTTTAAAGATTCTTCTTGTTGTTGTTATTTTAGAAGGCAATGTACAGCCTGATGAAGAGGCTAAAGCAAGCAGCAGGCTGGTATAGCCTGTGCTAATGGCTTAGAAAGTCACTAGAAATACTGCACGTTCAAAATCAATTTTGTTTCATCTAATATCTTGCTGTTCAAATGTCTAGAGTAATTTTCTTAACCTGACGTTTTACCTTAATCAAGCTTGGTATCTCAAAAATTTGTAATGACAGGCATTAACACTGCCAAATATAATAGGAACTGTTTTCAGTGTAAGAACGAGCAAAGTAGACATTAAATTGTAATTTACTTTTAAATTTTATTTTGCCCTTTATTTACTTTCCATAGTGTTATCTGTAGCTTCCTAGACATTTCCAAAAGGGAAACAATACTCCAGGGTTCATGGCCACGCACAATAACTCTGGATAAGTGCTGCTGTGATTCTTTATTGAGGTTCTGGAAAATTAATTGTGCCTGTTTTCCAGATGTTGATCAGATTGTTGGTTTAATGATGAAACCTAAGGGAGTTTATTATTAAAAACAAGATTATAACCACCCATTGGTGGATACTTGCTATATTATTTTTCTGGTTAATATCTGCTATTTCTAGAAAAGTTAAATAACTCTGGGATCGAATAGTCACAGTAGGGGTTTGAAATGTAAACCATTATCTGTGTGGATTTGCTGGTAATTTTCTTACTGGTCAGAGGGACTAGCATTCTGAGTGAGTGTGAGTGTGTGTGTGTGTGTTTGTATGAGTGTGTGCACATGTAAGACTCACAGGGAACTTTACTTGCTGAGAAATAGAAGTTTACCCTGCAAAAGTTGAAAACCAAGAGAATGCAGATTTCACTTCTAACAAACCACTTCCTAAATGAGATTTTTTTAGTTGCTTTTTAGGTTTCTCTTTACTTAATATTTCTGGAGGAGGAAAATAAACCAAATAACAAATATGATCAACAACAGTATACAAAGATCAGGGAAGTCTGGCAGGAGTTTATGGTTTATGCTTCCATGCCTCCTCCGGAGCCAAATGACCCCCATACATCAAATTGCATAGCAGTTTCTAAGACAGAACCTATTATCGGTAAGTTGGAAGGAGAGTTCAAGCCGTGGTCATGGAGATGAACGCTGGTTTTTCAGGTTCCTGGTGGGTTGTTTTTTCCCTCTAATCCATCATGTTTTAACAGGTAGAATTTGATAGTTGCCCAGAATAACAGCACCTCAGAAAGTCCAAGGCAGGAGAGTCTGGGAACCTCCTGTAACTTCGAAACAGAGTCTGGGGTGACTTGCTTCAAAGAGCCTGAAAAACAGGGCAGGAGAGAGGGTATGGACAGTTACAGGGTTTGAGTCGAGTTTGTGACTTATGGGTGGGGTAGTGGTGTTTGTCATTCCCAGCACCCCTCCGAGGAGAGAGAGAGAGAGAGAGAGAGAGAGAGAGAGAGAGAGAGAGAGAGAGAGAGAGGTTCTACCTAAAGTTTTTTCTCTCACCGACCCACTTCTTGACCTCATAGGGTTCATTTGGAGGAGGTTGGTCTTCTTCACCGAACTAGATCAAGTTAACTACCCGATAGGCTCAGCTTCTGAAGTTCATCATGGTCTGATAGAGCCTCTGCCTCTCTCTCTCTCTCTCTCTCTCTCTCTCTCTCTCTCTCTCTCTCTCTCTCTCTCTCTCTCTCTCTGTGTGTGTGTGGTGTGTGTGTGTGTGTGTGTGTGTATGTGTGCAAACCTCCTTTGAGAGCTCCAGGAAAAGGCTGGCTAGGAAGAAAGTCTGCCTCTGTTAGGGTTTGGGGACTAATATAAATCCTAAAGTGGGGTAATGGCGACCCCTTGCCCTCTTGAGAGTTCCCCCAAAGTCTCGAGAGAGCCTCAGCCTCTACAAAGGGACGCCACGGTTTCTTCTGGAAAAGAAAGACCCCAACCTAGCCTCAAAAGCCTTCCTCATTTTGGACTTCGACTCCAGAGACCCAGCTTCCAGCCCTTACTGGTTCTGCTCCTCTCTCCGAGGAAAATCCCCCAACTCCAGACCCAAGTTAAGCAAATATTTGTAGCTGCCAGTAAATTCCAGCAGCTTTTTATAGCGCGGCTCCCTGCGCCCGGGGCCACGTCGTGCTGCTAAATATTGCTGACCACTTTTTCTTTTATGGCTTTCATGTCACTTAGCTATTGAGAGTAAGATGGATTTGCGCGGAACCCTCACCGCGCTGCACTTCTCCCCCCCCCCCTTCAGGTCTGCGTGGGGCGGCCATTGGCGGCGGAGTGTCACGTGACCGCGGGGGCGTGCCAATGTGCTCCCTTACGGGTGTCAAGCCCCTGTCAGAGTGTGCGCTCACGATCGTGAAACATCGCGATGCAAAAAGCGACCTTCTACGACAGCTCGGCGATCTACGGTGGCTACCCCTACCAAGCAGCCAATGGGTTCGCTTACAATGCCAGTCAGCAGCCATACGCGCAGCCTGCGGCTTTGGGCACCGATGGCGTTGAGTACCACCGACCCGCCTGCTCCCTCCAGTCCCCCGCCAGTGCTGGAGGTCACCCCAAAGCTCACGAGCTGAGTGAAGCGTGTCTGCGCACCTTGAGTGGCCCTCCTAGCCAGCCCCCAGGTTTGGGTGATCCGCCTTTGCCTCCACCTCCTCCCCAGGCAGCACCCCCAGCCCCACAGCCTCCCCAGCCGCCACCACAGCCCCCTGCCCCCACTCCTGCAGCTCCCCCGCCTCCCTCTTCTGTATCCCCCCCTCAAAGTGCCAACAGCAACCCTACCCCCACCAGCACAGCCAAGAGCCCCCTGCTCAACTCTCCCACAGTGGGCAAACAAATCTTTCCCTGGATGAAGGAGTCGAGACAGAACACTAAGCAGAAAACCAGCGGCTCCAGTTCAGGTAAATGGGTGCCTTCTGGAGGTGGGGCCTGTGGCCAAGCACTGAGCCTTAAGCCACCTCCAGCCATTACCAGCACAGTCTAGTAGCCGTGGAAATGTACTCCCGCACTCTGCCCCCCCCCCACACACACACGCAAGGAGAAAAGTGTTTCCAGAATCTTTGCTACTTAGGGGGCTGATAAGGTTTCTGTGGCAAGGATCCCCCAGACATAAACCTAACCTAACCGAAGTCCATCTGGACTTCTTTAGGGCAGTGTGAGCCTGGCGAAGTTGGAATCTCTCCTTGTTCCACTGCTGGGACTTGAGACCTCTAGGGAGAACCATCCGGAGGGCCTCTGTCTCTCTAGGCAAAAGCTCCTCTTTTCTAAGCAAACAGTGGCATCCTCCCATACAGAGATGTGGCAGAATAAAAGCAGGCCTAATCATCACCCAAGTCAGAATCAATGCTTTGTCTATAATCAAAGCCAGTGTTTGCTGCAGCAGATGGAGTGGCTGCCTTAGCTCTGGGCAGGCCTTGCTCAGTCTCAGTACAATGAAGGAGGCAGCCGGGCATCTCCTGGGGGAGGGGATTCAGCTTATCTTCCTAATGGGAACCACATGAGGCTATGGGAACTGGACTCCTATAGAGGAGCCTCAGCCTCAAGGCCCAGGGCTTCCTGGTCCTTTGGTTACCTTGGCCCCTCCCTCTCCAGTTTCCATTGCTCTCTCCTGAGCCTGGGTGTCTGGAACATCCAGAGCAGGTATTTGGGGAGTCAAGGAAGACAGGAGGCACCAAGGGCCAAATTGAGCAGCCTGCTTCATGACATCGAGAGCCCTAATAACCAATACTCCTCAAGGACCTCTCTCCCAGGACTAGAGAGCATCTGTGAGCTCTGCTCTCCTTGGGTCAGAGAAGGCCTTCCAGTTTGACCTTAGGGATGGTAGATTCTGAAACTGCTTAGTTGAAGCTAATGGCTGATCACTCAGTCACTCAGGGAGGATGAAAGGCCTTCATGCATACACTAGGTCTCTCTTCTTTCAGCGACTGAAGGAACGAAGATAGTGACACCTGCCCACAGGAAGCTTACAGTCGGATAGGCCAGTAAATCAGCCAAACAAGTAAAATGTTATTAGAGAGGAAGTGAAGGCCAGAAAGGCAAGCAGGAAGCTCTGCCGCTCTGTCCTCCCCTTGAAGCCCAGGATTCGCTGGCTCCCTAGACTCCTTAGCGGAAGGAAGGGCAGGCTAACTGGGCTGTTTCTGCACACCAAGGGTCCTGCTTCTCTTTGGTGGAGGACCGGGGCTTTAGTGGGGTGAAGGAAGGAGGGGCTAGGCTAGGGCTGGGGAGCTGGGCGGGGTTGCCAGCAGCCCCTGACACCACTCTTCCTTTCTGTGTCGCCGCAGGGGAGAGCTGCGCTGGTGACAAGAGCCCGCCTGGGCAAGCTTCGTCCAAGCGCGCGCGCACGGCGTACACGAGCGCGCAGCTGGTTGAGCTGGAGAAGGAGTTCCACTTCAACCGCTACCTTTGCCGGCCGCGCCGAGTGGAAATGGCCAACCTGCTGAACCTCACAGAGCGCCAGATCAAGATCTGGTTCCAGAACCGCCGAATGAAGTACAAGAAGGACCAGAAGGGCAAAGGCATGCTGACCTCGTCTGGGGGCCAGTCCCCAAGTCGCAGTCCGGTGCCTCCCGGTGCAGGAGGTTATCTGAACTCTATGCATTCGCTGGTCAACAGTGCCCCTTATGAGCCCCAGTCACCCCCTCCCTTCTCCAAGCCCCCCCAAGGCGCCTATGGGTTGCCTCCTGCCTCCTACCCCGCTCCCTTGCCCAACTGCGCTCCCCCTCCTCCCCCACAGAAGCGCTACGCAGCGGCGGGGTCAGGCGCAGGGGCCACCCCTGACTATGACCCGCATGCTCACAGCCTGCAGGGTAACGGCAGCTATGGGACCCCACACTTACAGGGAAGCCCCGTCTTCGTGGGGGGCAGCTATGTGGAGCCCATGAGCAACTCCGGGCCAGCACTCTTTGGCCTAACCCACCTCCCCCACACCACCTCGGCTGCCATGGACTATGGGGGCACTGGGCCGCTGGGCAGCGGTCACCACCATGGGCCGGGGCCTGGGGAGCCGCACCCCACCTATACGGACCTTACTGCCCACCATCCTTCTCAGGGAAGAATTCAGGAAGCGCCCAAACTCACCCACCTGTGATGATGGGCCAGGAGAGTTGCCCTCCACAGCTTCTTTGGTTCTTTTTCCTTTTTAAAATTTTGTTTTGTTGTATGTTCTGCCTCCCTCTCCCTTTTCTTCTCTGCACCCCTCCCTCATTTTTTTCCTTTGGTAATGCGTTTTTATGGTTTATGTGACGTAGCAATCTTGGTTGCTGGAAAGGCTGTATCAGTAGTGACATTTACAACCCCCACCGCCCAGCCCCGGCTCTGGCTCTACACCCCTAACCTTCTCTACTCTTTGATAAGAAACAGGGTATATGAACAAACTTGCTAGTTGAGTTTTCAATGTGAATTTGTTTGTACGTTATGGCTCCGGAGAGGAAGCAATTACGTTTATTTTTTTTTTAAGTTTTAGTTTTTAAAATTGCACTTCTTGTAATGAGCGAGAAAAAGAAATCAAAGGCGCTTTGAAACAGGGACTCCCTGTGCAAAGATGACTAAGTGTACGTCTTTCCGTGTGTGTATGCTTGTGAACAGTCAGATTTATTTATATTTTTTGCAAGCATTGAATAGTCTAAGTTTTAAATATTATTTATCCCCATCCGTTCGTATTTATATTAAAGAAATTCTGTACCCTGATTGTTCAGAAGGTTTCTTGAGCCTTTTGTTCAATGGTGTATTGGCATACATATAAAATTTATTTGAAAGGGAAATAAAATTCCTTTATAAAAACCGTAGCGATGCAATAAGAACAGAGAAGACCCAGCGTTTGAAAACAGTGGTTTAGGTTTGAGACATCCGGCAGAACTGAACGCTAAAAATGCTAATTTGTTTTGAGAGTTTTACATTCCTTGCTGCTCACATTCTGAGAAACAAAACAAAAATAAAAAATAAAGTTTTTATTCTGATTAAGATCCGTGTCAAAGGGGGTTCTTTGGCTGAAGACGGGGCTCGGTGTCGAATACAGGCAGAGTACAGCGGCTGCAGCAGCACCGCGACTCCAGCGTGCGGCCTGGCCCGGAGTGTGTCGCCTGGAAGCTCGGCGAGTTCCGGAGAAAGAGGCCGCGGTTTCTGGAGGCTGCCTCAGCTCGGGAAATGCAGTGCTCCGGGTCCGCTGGGTTGCCTGGTTCCCAGCTGCCGCCCAAGCAGGCGAAGGGCGCCTGACTGCGAAGTGCGGTGCCGGGCGGCGTGGAAGAAACAAAGGAAGCCGGCCGGAGGCGCGGCGGGGGGCGCACAGGTGCGGGGCGACGCGCCCCAAGAACCCGGAGCTCTTATCCACCCCCCGCACCGGAAAGCCCAGCCGCCAAAGCCTCATCCTTGGGAACCACACAGGTCTTGAGCTCTTCCCATAAGCGATCGCATTCCAGGTCTCCATCGAGGATGCTTTGTGGTTCATTATCTCTCCCGGAGAAGGAAGAGAGAGAGAGAAAAAAAATTCTCTCCTAAATTCAGCTCCAAAGAGACCGGTGCTCTCTCGGGTCTCCAGCAAAAGAACTGAGCTCCAGAGAGTCTCTAGGCCTTCCTTGGGCTGGAAGGAATCCCTTCCGTGAATCTCAGCATCAACTTCCTCCCGGAATTCAGCCTTTGCCATTCTGTGGATTTATTTCCTCTCTTTTTATGGCCCCAGGGGGAGGAGGAGAGAGAAAGGAGATTGGTATCTTTCTAATAAAAATGCAATTGTACAAGTGCTTCTTTCATTTGCTACTACACAAGCCTAATATTACATTTCCACGTTTGGATTTAAGATAGGATGCAGGCTGACTGGCCGGCAGAGTCAAAGGCAGACACAGGAAAAGGAAAATATTTCCATCTTCAAGGTAAAGAATTAGCAGTTCAAGAACCAAATTCAGAAAACGCAAGCCTCAGAGCTGCATCCCATTATCAAAACTGGAGGTGAAAGGCCTGCGCCTGAGAATTGGGAGGATCTGAGCCCCCATCCTCCTTGGATTGTATCTTTCAGAGGCAGAAGTGGGAAATGTCGCCATTTTGTTTGCAACCTCAAATATCTAATATCATGGCCTCTACCCACCCACTACCCCAGCACCCCAAGAAAATCCTTGGAAGACACGCTGGAGTCATTTCTGCGGAGCCTCAGAGAGCAGCTTCTAGGGACTCTTTTCACGTTTTAGGAAAAAGAAAAATCTCGGAGGATACAAAACCTGGCTGCTACAGAAAGCTGCGAGTCTGACGCCTCCGCAGGAGCTTCTCCCACATCCATCCTCCCCTCCTGATTCACGTTTTCTTTTCAAAGATTTTGGCCTGTTGGGAAGTGGACTTGGTCCCCTCACCCCAACCTCATTACCAAAATAACGTGCAGACATCTGAAATGCAGAGGCTGGAAAACCAGTCTTGGTGAGGGCTTTTTGGCTGTTGATGCCGGGCAGATCCAGTAGTCTTTTTATGTAAACCGTTCAGAAACATGCAGAAAATTACCTGGGAAAATAAGGGCCAGCATCAAGGGAAAGAGGCGCATGTGGGGTCTCCACCTGAAAATCTTTGAGATGTCAGCACTTGAACCCAACTCCTAAAATCTTCCCTTTAAGGCAAGAATGGTTTGGGGTCTTCCTTCACTCCTCAGAGTAGAGATTGTACAAGGAAATTCTAATGCTGTTTCCCATATCTTTCCAGCCAAGGCATTCATTTTGGCTTTCAAAGAAAAAATGCATCTAGCCCTCAGCTTCCTGGATATTAAAAAGAAATCTTTATTAAAATATCTCCAGAGTTAAAGTAATGGATTGGGGGAAGATCTGAACATTGGACTGTCTCTGAAAAGGGTGTTCTTCCAGATGGCTTTTGAATTAGCAACTGAGAGAAGCAAAATGCTCTCACCCACGCAGCCTGACAAAGCCCAATGGTATGGGCAGTGAGGCTATCTAACTTTCCTTCCCTGTCCCTCCACACTTTCTGGTAAAAGCAAATGTCCAAAGCCACCACCCCCCAATCTGCAAAGCAGCTTAGAATCCTCTCTCCTACCCCAAACCAATCTTTAAAAAGACAAAATCTCCTTGTTTACTTGCGTTTCCTGCTCTCCTCTTTGCTCGGCCACATTTGAGCTTGGAAAAAGCTTGAAGCTGAAATGTGTTCTTAAGGGCCAGAAGCTGTCAAGGCTTTGGGTGAGCAAGATTGATCGCACCCAGACTTCCTTCAGACCTTTGTTTGGAATAAAAGCAAGAAAACTGCAAAACCTTACATTTTCCAAACTAGCATCTCTATCTGCAAGGCAATGCTCTGAGTTGGTCAAGGTTGGAGTTTTATAGCTCATTTCCAACCCAAACCCTTTGGATGCTGGCCTCAGAAATGGAGTTCTGCCCTTGTTCCTTGGTCGGCCTTTCTCATTTTCTGCATAGAATTTTCTCCCCCACCAACCTCTCTCTCCTTGGCCATCAGAATGATTTATTTTCCTGCCACTGATGCCTGCCGGCCTGGGGCACTCTGATCACTTGGTCCATTTCAAAGGAAGAAAAAAAGAAGGAAAAAAAAAAAACCGAATCGCCTCGCCATCCTTAGGGTTTGTGGGAGAGAAGATACCTTCATCAGCTCTCTCTCTCTCTCTCTCTCTCTCTCTCTCTCTCTCTCTCTCTCTCTCTCTCTCTCTCTCTCCTAGTTTTGGTGATTTTTTTTCTTTTAAGTTCTTGTTTGGTTCCTAAAGGTGTTATCTTTTGAATCCTCAGCACTGTCCAGCACTTAGTCTGAAGTCCTGTCTCAGAACTGGAGGAAAGAGAATGAAGGAGAAGTTGAAGCGATGTAACTCCTCCTTGAGTCGCCCTCTCCTCCGCAGTGCTGTTTCCCACAAGAGGACCAGGGTGCAAATCTCCCTGGTGTCCAAGAGCAGGAAGGTGTGGGAGGCAATTCAGGCTGCCAAGAAATGCTCGCTGCTTCTGAACCAACCAGTCCCCAACCAGAGCGACAAGTATTCGAAGAAGAGTAAGAGGGAAAAGGGAGCGAGGAACAAGAGTCCTCGCCCTCCCTGCTGATAAGTTCCAGCAGTCTTCCTGGAAATCCGAAATACTCACCGCGCCCGAGCCCTAAGGGTATGAAACCCAGAGTGCCAGGAGCCGCACGAGCCTGCTCGGGGCGGCATTTCTTTGGCTGGCCGCCGCCCAGGCTACGGGGATTTGGATACAAGGACCTGGGGCTGCTGTCTCTCTTGGCACATGCATATATCTTTCTCCAGCCACTCCTGAGAAGTTGATGGCGTAGGAAGATCGGCAAGCTTCGAGAGCCGCCTCTCTTTTTCCGCTGCCCGCAGGAGCCAGATGCAAAGCTGCCGTGGAAAAGCCTGCTAACAATGGGCCGGGGGCGCATATCCCAGACTGGACATTGAGAGGAGGCAAGGGCTGCGAGGGTGGAGAGGCAGGCAGGGTAGAGTGGAATGGGCGAAGGAGAGAGGAAAAAGTGGAAAGGAAAGGATAGGAGAAGGAGGGAAAAAAGAGGGAGAGAAAAAGACAGGAGAGAGAGAGAGAGAGAGAGAGAGAGAGAGAGAGAGAGAGAGAATATGAGAATGGATATATGAATCGGTTCTGAAATCCAGGAACTGATTTTAGGGAAAGTAGAGGAGGAGAAAAAGAAAAGGGGAACCCCCAATATCTTCTCATCTACTCTCTCCTCCTCCTCCTCCTTCTTCCTCTCTCTCTCTCTCTCTCTCTCTCTCTCTCTCTCTCTCTCTCTCTCCCTCTGCTATTTTGCCTTAGCAGAACTTATGTGGCTGGGATGCAAGGCCCTCGGGTGTCAAAACTTTGAAGATTAATGGATTACTTTGTTAATGACTGCAGGCGTCAGGCTGAGGTGCTTAAATGATTTGTGAGGTGCGAGGCGTCTTCCCGACAGTCCCAAACAATGCACGGAGTGTGCGGGGGAGGCAGAGGGCAGCCGCTGGCGGGCCCAGCAGCAGGGCTCACACGCACACACTCACACACACTCCAGGGAGCACACTAGATCTTGCAGATCAGGAGGCGAACGGGAACTCTCGCCCCCACGCACTCCGGGGCATTCCCATCCACACCCACATATATGTATTTTTGCCCTGAAAAAAGTGTAAATAAAGCCTCGATGGCCCCCAATGAGGCGTTCCTTTCTGACTTTTTTGGATCAATCAAACAGACAGTGGCTTCTTTTGATTAAAGCCCAAATTGTCATTGGGCAGAAGCAATCATGTGACAGCCAATTCGGTCCAATTTCAACCTTGTCTCCATGAATTCAATAGTTTAATAGTAGCGCGGTCCCCATACGGCTGTAATCAGTGAATTAGAAAAAAAACACCCCAGCAGCGATCTTCTATGATAGATTTTTTTTTTCGTCTGCGCTCGCCTTTTTCTTGGGCCTTGCCCCCCCAAAGCCCCTCCAAAAGAGGGAACTTTTTCTCCGAGGGGGCTCCAAGGAGAAGGCCATGAATTACGAATTTGAGCGAGAGATTGGTTTTATCAATAGCCAGCCGTCGCTCGCTGAGTGCCTGACATCTTTTCCCCCTGTCGCTGATACATTTCAAAGTTCATCAATCAAGACCTCGACGCTTTCACACTCGACACTGATTCCTCCTCCTTTTGAGCAGACCATTCCCAGCCTGAACCCGGGCAGTCACCCTCGCCACGGCGCTGGCGGCCGCCCCAAATCGAGCCCCGCGGGCAGTCGCGGCAGTCCGGTGCCCGCCGGCGCCCTGCAGCCGCCAGAGTACCCCTGGATGAAGGAGAAGAAGGCGGCCAAGAAAACCGCGCTGCCTCCCGCCACTGCCGCCTCCACGGGCCCTGCCTGCCTCGGCCACAAAGGTCAGTCCCGAGAGTTGGCCCAACGTCCCGGGGACCCTCGTCCCCCAGCGGGCTTCCCTGAGAGCGGTTATGGGGGAGGGGACCATGGGCTTCTAGGGAAGAGGGAGAGAGAGAGGTGCCTGGTGGCGGATACCCTGCCCCTGTGGGCTCAGGATTGGTTTTGATGGAGAAGAAAATAGATTCTGAGCTCCAAGATAAGACATATATATTTTGAGGAGGGGGGACTTTCTCTAACTTGTGTAATGTAGGATGATTTATTTGAGTTGGAACTGACCTCCTCTTGTCTAGTTGTCCTAGAGTTTGGCTTTTTGACAGTAATGAAGAGTGATAGACCGCTCTTGCTCAGCTAAGCAGCTGATGCATTAATTATAAATTGTGTTGTAGCTAATATAAAGTTTGCTCCCGGATGAAGAGGTTGGGGGGAGCCACAGTCAGGATTTGCTGGAGGTGGAGGAGATTGGGCTTCTCCGGGCTGGGCTCCCAGGAAAGGCGCACAATAGCTGCAGCCTATCCAGGGGCGGCCATCTTGTTGCAGTTGCTCTTTCTTGCTGTATTTATTCTCCAGTGAAATAACCCTGCTCAGACCCCTCCACCTTCAACTGTACGCGTGTCTCTTGTTGGTTTCTTTTTCCGCAGAATCCCTGGAAATCGCTGCTGATGGCAGCGGCGGGGGATCCAGGCGCCTGAGAACTGCGTACACCAACACTCAGCTTTTGGAGCTGGAAAAGGAATTTCATTTCAACAAGTACCTTTGCAGACCCCGGAGGGTGGAAATCGCAGCGCTGCTGGATTTGACTGAGAGACAAGTGAAAGTGTGGTTTCAGAACCGGAGGATGAAGCACAAGAGGCAGACTCAGTGCAAGGAGAACCAAAACAGCGAAGGGAAATTTAAAAGCCTGGAGGACTCAGAGAA
This sequence comes from Chionomys nivalis, assembly GCF_950005125.1. Taxonomy (NCBI): domain Eukaryota; kingdom Metazoa; phylum Chordata; class Mammalia; order Rodentia; family Cricetidae; genus Chionomys; species Chionomys nivalis. The sequence continues at coordinate 144,421,396 of NC_080086.1, forward strand.
AGTGGAGGAGGACGAGGAAGAGAAGTCACTCTTTGAACAAGCCTTGAGCGTCTCCGGGGCCCTTCTGGAGAGGGAAGGTTACACTTTTCAGCAAAACGCGCTCTCTCAACAGCAGGCTCCCAATGGACACAATGGCGACTCCCAAACTTTCCCAGTTTCGCCTTTAACCAGCAATGAGAAAAATTTGAAACATTTTCAGCACCAGTCACCCACTGTTCCTAACTGCTTGTCAACAATGGGCCAGAACTGTGGAGCTGGCCTGAACAATGACAGTCCCGAGGCCCTCGAGGTCCCCTCTTTGCAGGACTTTAACGTTTTCTCTACAGATTCCTGCCTGCAGCTTTCAGATGCACTGTCGCCCAGCTTGCCAGGCTCCCTGGACAGTCCCGTAGATATTTCAGCTGACAGCTTTGACTTTTTTACAGACACACTCACCACAATCGACCTACAGCATCTGAATTACTAAGAACATTAAAGCAAAACAAAGCGTCCTAACACAAAACCCCTTTGAGCAGGTGGTTTTGCCTTCTTTTATTCCGGGAGTTTATTTTTGTTCTATTTTCTTCTTGATCTCCCCACCCACTACTTTCTTAAATGTTGAGGATTTTCTGTTTAATGTTCTCCCCTGACTCAGTTTTAAAGCCATCTCTTACAAATTATGTTGGAGTTTTAGTTCTTTTACACCGAACCCAACAAGCTTCTATGTGATTTTCCTGAGAACAAAACAATGAGGCCTGCAAGAAAGTGACCATAAATTGTCTTGTCACTTTCTTTTTATTTTTGTATCACATTCGGATGCATTGTCATGCGTATTTTTGGTAGAATAAATTCTCCTTTGCTATAAGTAGCTTTCTTATTTTTTCTTCCCCTCTAGGCTTATACTGATTCCATTTTGCTTCTTTTAGTCTAATATAGTGAATAAAAGTCTGGTCAGTTTACCTTTTTCAATTTTAATATATTTTTTTATTACAGTGGCATGTTCAAAGTCTGCAATAGACAGCAACAAAGAAGAAATCCAGAAAGTGGCCAGGGCTTCTGGCAAGTGTTTTTTTTTTTTTTTGCCCCCCCCCCAAGGGAGTGGATTTGGTTTTCAGTGTTGAGACTCAAGCCACAGAGAAATTAGTAATAGAAACAGGACTGGGCTGCCTGAGTTGGTCCCAGCCCAAGCTTTTGAAAGTAGAGAAAGAAAGTGCCTCCAGAAACCCCCAGATCTAGGATGAGTAAAGAGGAGTTCCTTGAACAAGCTACCAGGCTCTAGGTCAATAACCAAGTTATCAAAAATTCATTTATTTATCCACATTTGTTTCAAACATCTACATTCCAACTCCTCCCTCTCCTCTCCCCACTTTCAGCGTGGTTGATTAATCTCCCAGTTGTTGATGGGTTCAGGCAAAACAGACCTAAAAGATAGAGGAAAAAAAATAAGACAAAACAGTGGTTACTAGCTGGAAAATGAATGCCAGCAGGGTTCTTTCCAGTCATCCCAGGATTCTTGCCCCCACAACACACACACACACACCGATATTTAATTCTTAGATCTGCTAACTTTGCTAATAATAAATCATTAAAAGTTTGAAGTCAAGTTAGCAAATTGATATTTTAAAACAGAGAGTTTCTGCACCTTAGAATATTAATTAATCCAGTTTCTTAGACAGAGAAGGAGCACTTTAAATGAAATATCAATAAAATGTGATCTAGGGTGTGTTATTGGGGTGTTCTGTTTTTCCCCCTCTTATTTTGTCTGCCCACACTTTTAATTATTTTTTCTTTTCTGGGCTCTGTTCTGATGACTTACCGTGAGAAACTGCAGCAACATGTGCGTGGGGCAAGCTGATTGATGTTTAAGAACCCAGCTCTTAACTGCAAAGGCTTGGGAGTTACAATGAAGCCTCCATCATTCTTGGGGGGTTCGCTGCCTACCCTTCTCTCCACCCTCTACTCCCCCAGTTCCTCAGCCGTCTTGGTGTGTGGGAACTGTGAAGGTTCAAGCCCCAGGCTCCACAGAGTAGAGCAGGGCGTCCGGCTGTGGCAGGGCTGTGCAGCTCCTGGATGAGATTCGTCCTAAGCTCATAAATCAAACGCTTTCTATGAATGAGAATGTCATCAAAGAGATCAATTGCAGGAACACATGCACAAATAAAAATCCTCTTACGTATTTGCCGGGGATCCCCGTCCGAAAGCATTAAGTTAGAAGGCGTTCAGTCATAATTCATTTTTATTGCTCTTTTAAAACAACAGCTTGGCTGAGCCACGGATGCCAAGAACAGCTCCGGGCCTAGGTCTGTCTCCTCCTTGCTCATTCTCTTTCCAGTGGAAGAGTCCTGAAAGAGGGACTTGGAGCCAAGCAAGCGGCTTGCAGAGGATTATTTCTCTCATAGCCCAAGCTCGCCTTTCACCCACTCTCCTAGGGGCTATTTAAAGAGACTTTAGCTCGATTCCTGCGTGGGTCGCTGGCTTCCTTGCTCAAAAGACCAAAGGTCTCTTACCCTGCTCTGTGGCCTTTCCGAATCCTCCTGGGTGGGGGCTGGGAAAGAATTCGGGCTGCAGAAGCCTACCCAATCCAGGCTGGGGGAAGTTGTCTTGGAGAGCCTCCTTGGGAAAGATGGGCCCCGCAGCTGCCAGAGGCCGAGCCCGCTGTTAAAAGGGCAAGGTCTGTGGAAGCCCCGGTGTCTGTGGGCCGGGTTCCAGCGCGGGTTTGTGATCTCGAGGAAAATACTCTACCTAGGTTGCCCAGGAGAACCGAGGGGAAGGGAGAGAGTTGCAGGGATCGAGAACTAACACAAGGAGGCCAGCGGAGGCCTGGGGCAGCTTTGAGGCCAGCCTCCGGGAGCCAGAAGATTAATGCAAAACCAGAGCGAGGAGGCCCACAGTCGGCTAGGAACAAGGCGAGGGGTGGGGGAGAAGGAATGGTCGGCCTTCTGCTGGGAGAGCAGCTCATAGGCACTCAGAGCGCTGAGCCTCTCACTTCCTGTTCCTGACCCACTGGAGTCCCTTCTTTCCTCACAGCTTGAGGACTGCCCTCCCAAGAGAACCTCCTCCGGGAGGTCTGCCTTGCTTTCCTCTGGTTTGATTCCTCAGGAGCTGAAGCTAAGGTCAGGGGAAACTTTTCAGTCTCTGCTCCCCCTTAACCATGCTTTGGGGTGAGTCAAAGGTCACGGAGAAATACCACTCCCCAAATAGTTTGGTTGCTACTGAGGGAAACCGAGGACAAAGTTCTACTAAGGTTTCCCTGAGGATGGCCAAGTTTGGGGGTGGGTGGGGAAGGCAACTTCTATGGGTGAAGAACAAAGCACAGAAATCTGAAGTGTGACCTCACATTTGAAAAGTGCCCCCTCTGCGCAAAACTTTCTTTTAATTTAGAGAAGGGAACCCACAAACTCACAGATAAATTGCACTGTTAATTTCATGTCTGATGCAAGGCTAGAAGCATGGTCAGAATAAAATCCATGCAGAATTGTGCGCAAGACTTCTTAGGTGACCACCGACTTCCTCCCACTTAAGGATGTGTCCATTCTCACCTCTGTCTCTGTTTGGCCTTTCCTCTACCCCAAGCCCAGGGCAGACATTAAACCTAATAGTAAACAGCAATTACGGACACCATCAGCATCACTGTAGAATGAGGTTGATGGAAAACAGGACCCCTGTCCAGGGAAGATGCTCGCATCTGCACGTGCCTCTCCCGGGAGTGACCTGAAGGTTCACACAAGCAACTACACAGTCCGTTGGAAAGTGTCCCATCCACTCAGCCATCTGTCCACTGCCCCTCCCACCTGCCAGTCCTCACCATCACCCCCCCTTCAGCAACGCAATGGGAGGCAGTGGGAAGACCACTCCCACTCCTAACATGCCCCTCCTGAAAGAGAGAAATGTGTCAGGGGAGGTCAGCAGACTTTGTGGGAGCTGGATCCAGTCCTCTGAGGCCTACGCTGGAGCGCGCAAGCTCCTGGGTCTCTAAGAGCGGACAGATGGCCTGCAACTCAGGCTAGGCCCTCGTGCCGGCCATGTCTGCTAGCGTCATCTCTTTCCTTTGCCTTCTACCCTCAAACTCCAGCAGCAGTGTTGCTCCGAATTCTGCGGGTTACCAGGAGCTAAGCTGACTGGGGAGGGGAAAGGAGAAGAGATCGAGGGAAGTGGGAGGGCAGAGAAGAGAGCAGGCACCCGGCTCCCCCCCCGCCCCCCCCCCCGGCGCCCCCTTCCCGTTGCCACGCTATTGGCCCTTCGGAGTCAAGGAAGAGGGCTCTGAGACCCTCAGGATGAGGACAGTAGTTTCTTTTCTTTCTCTAGTCCCCTGCACGCCCACCCTGGTTCCTCCCAGACAATCCTCTGCACACGTCCCCCTACATTCCGTGGCTGGCGAGCCAGTGACGCAGCCTTGCTCTAGGCGCCACGGTTCCGGGCTCAAGTCTCTGCTGGGGCTGGGTGGTGGCGGCCGTACCGAGCTGACTGCCCTGACGTCTGCTGGATTCCTACCCTTCCCACCCCGCTTGCTCCCGGCTCTGCCAGGGTCCTTGCGACCATGCAGAGAGCTCTTGTTTACCGATGCCCGCCTCAAGAGAGCCGGGAGGCCTCATCCCCTCTCACCTCTTGCCAGTTCAGCTTTCTGGGCTGGGTGGGGAGAGGGCCGTGGACGGTCGCCTCCCATCCTCCACATCCTGGAGGCGGAGGCGAGCAGAGTCGGGTACGCGCAGAAGGCAATCTCTACTCCCTTTGGCCCCCGTGCTCCAAGTCAGCTCTGGCAGCGGCCGCAGCGACCGCCGCGGCCCGGGCTGCCTGGGGGGGCGACCGCGCGTCACCTAGACTGAGGAGCGCCGGGGATTTAAATGCCACTGAAACGGTGATCCATCACCGCCGCAGCCGGTAAACTTTCGCAGGCAGCTCAGTCATTGGCTGACAAAGTCACGTGTCCTTCCCCTTGAGCCCTCCGCCTTCCCGCCCCGCCTCTTGCGCACTGTACATTCATATCATTTTTCTTCTCTGGTCCCATGGAGGAAGTGAGAAAGTTGGCACGGTCACCCAGGGCTTCGCAGGACCCAGTCACTCAGTGACAGATGGACAATGCAAGAATGAGCTCCTTCCTGGAATACCCCATCCTTGGCAGTGGCGACTCCGGGACCTGCTCTGCGCGAACCTACCCCTCTGACCATGGGATTACAACTTTCCAATCCTGCGCGGTCAGTGCCAACAGCTGCGGCGGCGACGACCGCTTCCTAGTGGGCAGGGGGGTGCAGATCAGCTCGCCCCACCACCACCACCACCATCACCACCCCCAGCCGGCTACTTACCAGACTTCTGGGAGCCTGGGGGTTTCCTACTCCCACTCGAGTTGTGGTCCAAGCTATGGCGCGCAGAACTTCAGTGCGCCTTATGGCCCCTATGGATTAAATCAGGAAGCAGACGTAAGTGGTGGGTACCCCCCGTGCGCTCCCGCTGTTTACTCTGGAAATCTCTCATCTCCCATGGTCCAGCATCACCACCACCACCAGGGTTATGCTGGGGGCACGGTGGGCTCGCCTCAATACATTCACCACTCTTATGGACAAGAGCACCAGAACTTGGCCCTGGCCTCGTATAATAACTCCTTATCCCCTCTCCACGCCAGCCACCAAGAAGCCTGTCGCTCCCCTGCTTCAGAGACGCCTTCTCCAGCGCAGACCTTTGACTGGATGAAAGTTAAAAGGAACCCTCCCAAAACAGGTGAGTTCTGCCGACTAACTAGCGAACAAATGCTTGCTTTTGAAAAGGGCCAGCGGCGCTTAGTTTCCTAGGAAACTTAATGTTTTTAAAAGCTGGGTTCTTGCTTCTCTGCCTAATGTTGGCTGGAGTTGTAGTGTGTGGTATAGGGTGCTCAGGTGTGTTGGGGCAAAGGAGTTTCTGGGCCTGGCTTTGCGGGGGGGTGGGGGGGCTGAGGTTTAAGTGGTCTAGAGATAGGAAATGTGTATGTGTGTTGGTTGGGATGGGAGGTGTCGGTGGTGGAGGAGTTCTGTTCATATCTACAGGTTCCATTAATCACGAGCCTGACCACGCTAATGGTTGGCATCAGGTTAACACTTTACATAGACATCATTGACACTGGCACTTCCCACCCGGGTTTGTGCTGAGCAATTAACCGAATACTGCCCCATGGGGCAATCGGACAAGGGCTTAAGAATTTTTACCTTTTCTTCTCTTTCTCTGTTTCCCTAGGGAAAGTTGGAGAGTATGGCTATGTGGGTCAACCCAATGCAGTGCGCACCAACTTCACCACCAAGCAGCTCACGGAGCTGGAGAAGGAGTTCCACTTTAACAAGTACCTGACCCGAGCGCGCAGGGTGGAGATAGCCGCATCCCTACAGCTCAATGAGACCCAGGTGAAGATCTGGTTCCAGAATCGCCGCATGAAGCAGAAGAAGCGTGAGAAGGAGGGGCTCCTGCCCATCTCTCCGGCTACTCCTCCTGGCAGCGACGAGAAAGCTGAAGAATCTTCTGAAAAATCCAGCTCCTCACCCTGCGTCCCTTCTCCGGCATCATCTACCTCAGACACCCTGACTACCTCCCATTGAGGCCACTTCTGCCCACCTCCGCAATCCAGGCTTCTCTCTGGGCTGGGATTTCTTACCCAAAGCACATTCTTAGCTTATCTTACTTTCTTTACAGTCTCTCTCTTCCTTTCTGGTCCTATCCAGGGAGTTTCTGGCCAAGATAATGTAGTTTCAGATAATTCTGGAGACTTGGTTAACTTCTTAATTCACATCGGGCGCCCACATCGGTTTCCGGTGGGCCCCAACATTCCTTCCTCACTGCTGTGAGATTTTTTACACAACCTGTCGTTCCTTTCAGATGTCCTTTGGTGGACAGTTCCTTTTGTCAGCAGACGTTTGCAGGAGGCAGTCATCTCACCTTATATCTGTAGGTTGCTCTCCTCTGTTAAGTAGGGGAGGCAGAGAAGAGATGCACTGAGTGTGTTTACACAATTAATTCGCCCCTTCTTAACTCATTGTGTGTGAGTTTGCTAGTTCTAAATGTTTTCTCTTGAGAGATTTATCTTTATACAGATTTTCTAGAAACATGTACGTCACTATATCAAACAGGGTAGGCAAACTCTCAAAACTGGTAGTTTATGTGTGATTGTGGATGGAAAAAGGAAAAAAAAAGCCTCTCTCATTCAAACAGAACCAGATGCCTCAGAAGGTAGCCTCAATTTGTTCTTTCAGAGTCAAGAAGGTCCGAGAAGCCCAAAGTTCAGAACCTTTGCTGTGCCAATCTTCTCAAACTACTGATTTCTTCTTGCTTCTCTGGCCACCCTCCATTTAAAAAGTGTGCTGGGTTATTTGTAACCTAAAGCCATTCTTTCAGTCCCCATTTCTTGCCACAGTTATCTTGGCTGGGTCCAGTGTGATTTCAGCTGACTGCTACCGCGATGGACGGTACAATGAATGTATATTTTGTGTGATTCGTGAATAGTCTTCTGCATGTCGCACAATGTTTTGATGTCCCTGAAGTACCACACTGAGTTCTATCAGTTACCTTTTGTGAGCCTATGATAGTCCCCATTTCCTGTACAATCATGAACAGCTCTGAGATCCTGGAGAGATGCGATCCAGAGCAGAGTTTACGGGTCTTAAGATGTCTGTAATAAAAATATTCAAGTTTCGGGTATGCTTAAGCATCTGTGTATTTGGCCAGGCTACAGTTCATGGTTTACTACAAAGTAAGGGGAAGGACATATGGGGAAGGACAGAAGGGTGGTGTTTATTCTCAAAGAAGCGAGACTTCCATTGTCATGTGGCTTCCCTAGAAGCATATTTTCACCCAACTAATGTCTAGTTAATGCACCGATCTTCTACCATAGCAACAGCCTCTTTATTATAATCAACGTTCAAAATGGAAAAAAAAAACTAGTGAAGAAATTTGTGAAGGAGATCTATTTTTGAAACAAACATGGCTACTTCCTGGGTCAAGTGCTAACCTTTTCACCTCCAACTGAATGCTGACACATATATAAACAGAACCCCTTCCAAAGCTGAGCGCTCTCTTCAGCCAGCCTTAGGGAACCGAGAGCAGAGATTCCCATTTAGTCAGCTTCAGTAGGAAGCTGTGGTAAGGATCCCCTCTTCTTTTTTGGATCGCCAGGCAGAGTGTCAATATATTCTGTCTTTTAAGTGGAGGACGATCTGTTTTCAATAGAGCCTTGCCTCCCTTCCCCGATTCCTTCTATCAACACCCCTCCTTTCCCCGACTCCCTCGCGTTTCTGCTTTGCACAATCTTATCCCTTCAGACTCAGCTTTCACGCCCTCGCCACCGTGGCTGTAAAGGGTGTGCATTTCTAATTCCGTGCCACACAAGTTGGGAAAAAGTTTAGACTCTAGACTCAGACTCTTCCTAGTGAGCTCATGGAAACCAACTCATGGTCTTTGTATATTCAAGTTGTTTCGGATCTCAGAGGGAGTCAACAAAAGATGGTGGTCCATATGGCTCTTCTAGACCTCTTGCCAATTTTCTTTTGTTTGTTTTTTAGTGTATTTCAGGGTTTAAGCAACAATTTTAAACTTTTCCTGGTGGTGCTAGGGATGAAACTTGGAGCCTTGTTCATTCTAGGCAGTGTTGGACCAATGAGACAACGTCCCCATCCTCAGTTTCCACACATATTTGAAGACTTTGGGCCATTAGAGCAGAGCAGAAAATCTACAGCATCACAAATGCAGACCTATGGCTTCCTTCCTTTTCAGAGGGTGTTTTAAAAAGATGGGCTGGGAGAAAACCTTACACAACTTTGGAATTTGCAGGCCTTCTAGAACACTTGTGAGATTTCCTGCATGCTCCTGTTAAGTGGGGTGGACTTTGTGGGAGCAGTTGTTGCCTGCATATCAAGGGCTCCTTCAGCTGCTGGGTTCTGAGGTTGCCTGAAAGGATTCAAGTGGACGGAGAGCACTTCAAAGACACCACCCTTTTCTTTCATTTCCCGCCTGGCTATACTGTATCTTTTGTTTATTAGTGTAAGGCCACAAAGCAAAACAGATGGCTGGTTTTCAAATACTTTCATGTGTTAAAGTGTCATTTGCATACCACGGTCCCGATTTCAATATCTGAAAGCAGGGTCCGACCTGCTGGAACCCTAGAGATTCCTATCTTGAAGGTGCTTGTTTTAATGTAGCTGAGAGGGAAGAGAAGGATAAATTATGGCTAAACATCCCTAGCCTTTCCTAGGTTGTAGAATAAATCAGCTAACAAGCAATGCATTTAGGACACATTAATATACCTTTCAACAAGGAAAACATTTGTATCTTTTTAGCTGTCCCAATCGATTAAATCAAAGGCGCTTAACACATTCTATTTCAAGGTCTCTCTCTCTCTCTTTATTTTTTTACTTTTTCCTGTTCTGGTCTCTGAGGGGCACAGCTAATGCCTTGAAAAATCACAGCAATTGTAACGGAAACAGTCTTAAAAAAATGGACAACAGAAAGTAACATTTTTCTTTTATACGTTTAAAAATGAAACAAAGGTCTTAATCAGGGATCCCGGGTAATTGCAAGACAAAATTTGTTTTTAAATGTTTCCCCCCTCCTCTCAATTCCTCTACCTTCATCCAAAGTATTGGCTAAACCGGGGTGTCCTCAAACTACCCTGAGTTAGGTCTCTGTGACTGTGAAATCTGCTTTGGCTTCACCTTTGAGAGTTTACTTTTGGAGGCTATTCAGATGCAGCGGTGTTTTCCTCTGGGGCAATCAGATTCAAACCGATCAATATTTACTCAGTCTGAAAGGGTTGTTGAAAAGGCTGCTAACAACAAACTGCTTAGCTGCTCACCCCTGTTTAATCTCAGGTTCACCGAAAGTTCAAGAAGAGATGAATGCAGCGAGGGGGTCACTTTAGAATGAGTCCCAGCAGTTTATCTGAGCTCTCAGCTAAAGGCAACAATTACAGTTCCATCCCTCCTTGGGAAAGGGGCAACCTTCCTATTATTCTTTTGCTAAACAATGTTTACTAGAAACTTAAAACACTTTCCTCTTCCCTTTTAGTTCTTTTTTGGTGTGTGGGGGGGGGAAGGAGAGGTGCTTCTAGCTGCCCTCCCACCGCCCCTCCTCTAGTTTTTCTGTCAACCCACTCAGGTTTCAGTTAAAATAATTGACACTGAATACTTTTTTAAAATGCTAAGTTATTCTGACAGAAGAGTTCTGACTTATTTCAGATGCCGTGAACTAAGAAATGAAATGCATGAAACTCGTTGGGTCATTAACACTCATCTTTGCGAACGTGTGGGACAAGACTGGATTGAAATGCATTTCTTTGGGGAACACAGGCAGTCAGAACCCCAGTATTTGAGATTGCTGTTCAGACAGGAGTGGAGGGCAAATCTGACTTTTGTGGAAGAGAATCTGGGGCTGGAAAGTGAGCTTTAATGATTTACACCCTCCTAGAGCATAAACCGCAGAAGGAAGGAAGCCTGTGGGGACTGGTGTGTAGAAGAGCCCGGACACTGAACCTAATTGCTACAGCTCTTCAGAGGTCAAAGTTCATGTAATCACTGCATAAATGCATACTAAATAGGGGTTTATTAAGCTTTCTTGATGGCTGAGCATGCCTGTGAAAAATGGCCACCGCTGTTTGGGTTTCTTCCTTAGGAATAATCTTTCTTGAAGAAGGAACTCTAGGTGTTGGAGTCTAATTTACCACTTTGAGAGACAGGTGACCTTTCTGTTGTAAAAATTTGAAGCCAGTGAATGGGCAGTACCTTTCTCTGTACTGGATGGGACTGCAAAATGCCTCTCATTCCTGGGGGAGCTCAGATGCGTTCAAAGCATTCGAGAACACAACTTAGCTTGTCCTTGCCAGAGGAGCTATGGCTAACCCTGGAACTCTCCTAGATCGGAAGCCTGCTTGACGCCTCACAGAAGCGCTGCCTTAAAATCCCTTGTGCCTTCATGACCAGAATTGAGCGAGGCCCATCTAGCTAAACACTCCTTCGGAGAATCAGAAAAAGAACCCAGTGACAATTGATTTGAAGGAGAGCCAGTGATCGGCACCTAATTCTCAAATAAGAACTAGGGTATCTTAGAACCTAAGTCCAACCCACTTTTAAGTTCTAAAATTCTAATTTTGCTCTTTTTTCTACATTCTTTACCCTGTGTGCTTTCTCTCATTCTAGTTATTGTTTACTCTGGAACTACCAAGTCTTTGAAACAACCTTAAATGAAATGTTTTTGTTTTCTTGTTTAAGCAGTACAGTGTTGGCCTCTTCCTCTTAAAGGCATATAGTCTTAAAATACACAGAAAGAGCATGAACACACACAATTTGCTTTTAAAACCCAGACTTGAGGAAATAAGTGAAATAGTTTTCTCCACCTAAATTGGTCTCCATTAAATTGATGAGGACTTCACAATCTAAGGAGCTTCAAAATGTAAGTAACATTCCAGGAGCCTTGAATCCTTTCTTGTTTTGTTTTTTTGTTTTTGTTGTTGTTTTTTTCTTGTTGGGTTTGCCTCCTGACTTGTTCTGACCCGCATTTCTTAATTTATCCATGACACACTCATGTTCTTAAGATGCCCAAACTCCAGACCTGAAACAGTAACACACAGGTTCGCGGAAGAGCACTTCCACCTTCTTATCCCCATGGGGTCCACTAATCTCGGCAGAACCTGTTGCCAGCTAAGGCAACGCGGGCTGTCAACGTCTGAAGAGTTGAACTGGAGCCCTCCGAGAGTCAGTGCTCTGTTTTTAATATCGTCACCAAGTACAGCTGGCTTTGGATCGCAGGGCTGAAAACCAAGTATCAGCCAGGCAGCTCCGGTTGTGTGGGGGCTAGCCCTTAACTGCTTTGCTTTGGGGGGCGGGGTCTGGGGAGTGGAAGTAGGTGACAACCCCCAAGCTCTAATTATATCGTTATTCCCTTCAGAAACTGTGTTTAGAGTTTATTGGAAATACATAAAAAGTTCAATGTTTCTTTTTCAACGTTTCCAGGCACATCTCAAACGCTTAACTCCATTTTTCCCCCCAAGATTTTGATTTATTCCGATTAAAAACATCCTGCAAAAAGATTCAACCACAAAGCTAATCTGTGGGAATCGGGTCGTGGGCTTTCACTTTAGGAGTGCGTGGTTAATGGCTTAGGGAAAAAGTTTGCAACTGCAAAGGTGAACATTTTTCTTTTCAAACTGGGATATTTTTTAGCTGTGTTGGACCTTTTACAAACTATGGCTTGCATCTTGGTAAAGGAAGAATCATCGCTCACCACAAGGAGAACGGTTTAGAGCCCCCTCCCGCGATCTCACAGAATAGCTTTGGTCAAGTTTGAAAGGGGACTTTGCATTTTGCAAATGGGGTCTCTCCTTCAGGGACAGCTGTGTCAGTCTGTGCCGGCTTCCCAGCTGGGTGACCGCGGACTGGGGCTTGGCGGTGCTGAGGGTACAGGTCCTGAGAGCTGCTGCTTTCCTCACTAGCCTCCGAAATCTGTCTCGTTCGCTGAGAGGAGAGCATTGTGCCCTCGGTCCATGCCTTTGTTGGCTCACTTGGGAGTCAGTGGAAAGGGAGTTGGGAACACACCTCCTGTGGCTACAAAAGTCCCCAAGTCTGTCTCAAGGAAGAAGAAAGCCGCTGTGTTCTTTTCTCGCCAGGACAGCCCTGGTTCCAGATGCTGCTGAGGGTGACTCTTTCTTGGCTTCTGTGGGATCTGAGGAGTTCAGAACCAAGACACAGGAGGAAAAAGGACCTAGCAGTTCTGGTCCTCAGGAGAAACCCAGGCCCAAGGCCTAGAGAGCTAGCTACCTTCATCAGTCCATCTTTTTAAGACTTGAAGAAGGGGCAGCTTGTCTCTCAGCTCCACCCTCACCTCAAGAAACTTGAGAATGAGCTTCTAGTTTAGTAAGGACAGGGATGAGGGGTGATGGGTAAAAAGTTACAAACATTAGGTTCCTCCACCCCCCAATAGTCTCCAGTATGTCAGGCTGGACTGGAGCTCATCTTGAATTTCTGATCCTCCATCCTCCACCTCCACAGTGCACCACCATACCCCATCTCCGAGGGCTCCCTGTATGCTTAGGGAATGCTCTTCTGACTGAGCTATGACGTCAGCTCCTAAACTCAAGAGATGCTGAAAAGCAGCCTTGGGCTCCTACTTCCACAGTGGAATCAGACTCCACCATAGAAATTTCCCTCAAGTTTTACTCGTTTTTTTCCTAGAAAGTTTCCAGTTCTACTTGTTTTTGCTAAACCCCTCCTGTGAATATGTGTGTGTGTGTGTGTGTGTGTGTGTGTGTGTGTAAACACCTAACTCGGATGTGAACTAGGCTATCCCATAATGCTAGTCTTGACTTGTATCTCAAGCTTCTTGAGGGCACAGCTCTTAACTTCTGGTGACTTGGAGTTCTTTGTAGTCAAAAGAACTCTGGGTTATGGGGCTGGAGAGATGACTCAGCAGTCAAGAGCATTGGCTGCTCTTCCAGAGGACCCTGGTTCAGTTCCCAGTACCCACATGGTCTGTCTGTAACCCTAGTTCCAGGAGTTCCTACACCCTCACACAGGCACACATGCAGACAAAACAATAAAAATAAGTAAATTGCTGAGTGACGCAACACTCAGAAGGCAGAGGCAGGTGGATCTCTGTGAGTTCGAGGCCAGCTTGGTCTACATACACAGTAAGTTTCAGAACAGGCTCCAAAGCTACAGAGAGACCCTGTCTCGACACCCCTGCCCCAACCTGCCAAAATAAAAAGTCTTGGGTATAATGTGATTCAAGTATGCATTATAGTCATCAATTTAGGGTAATCAGCAAGCCCAACACCTCAAACATTTACCATCTCTGTTGTATTTTCAAATTCCTAGTATGAAATATATAAGGCATTATCATTAATTGTATAGGCAGCTGTACCGTAGAATCCCAGAATTTATTTCTTTATCGAAGAATATCAGAATATTATTGCTCCTTTCCCTCCCTCCCTCCCTTCCTCCTTACCTCCCTTCCTTCCTTCTTTTCTTTTCTTTTAACTTTGGAGCCTGTCCTGGAACTAGCTCTGTATACTAGGTTGGCCTTGAACTCACAGAGATCCCCGTGCCTCTGCCTCCTGAGTGCTGGGATTAAAGGAGTGTGACCAACAGTTCCACACTTAACTTCTGTGAGATCAAGATTTCACTTCTACTTACAAAGGTACTTATGCATACAAACCTGTTTTCCTTTTCTCACAGTATAAACTTAGAGAAGCTGGGTGGTAGTGATGCACGCCTTTAATCCCAGCACTCGAGAGGCAGAGGCACGTGGATCTCTGTGAGTTTGAGGCCAGTCTGGCCCACAAGAGCTAGTTCCAGGACAGGCACTAAAACTACACAGAGAAACCCTGTCTCGAAAAACAAAACAAAACAATATAAACTTAGGGATAAGAGATGGGAATTGTACCCAGCGCCCCACATGTGTGCCCTTTCACTGAGCTTTTGCTCTGCCTCTCAGATTCTTAAATTATAAAATGACTATTTTTGTTAATATTTAAGTTGTCCTATCCAATTTATGTGGTTTTTCAATTTCCTGAAATTTTGAGTTAGAATTGTTCTGAGCCAAGCCCTGTGACAAGTACAAACTCATATAATCCTTACATAGCCCCAAGAAGAAGCTATTTCTGTTGTCTTGATTTTGCAGATAAGAAGAAGGAGTGGTCCAGGATGCTAAGTAACTCACCTACGGAATCCAGAGCGCAAACTCTGTGCACTTCGCTATCTGCACCCCAGCCCAGCTGCTAAAGCTATCTTTAAAAGTGAAGCCATCGAGGCTAAGAACATGCTAGTAGCAAGAATGTAATAAAAATATTTACTCATATCTCAAATATACCTTTAAACTTGTAGTACAACAACAATTGAAAATGAATCAAGGCTGAACACATGACTCCCCTGTGCAGCCCCATGACCTAAGTCTAGATACCTGTGTAGAAGTCAGATATGCTGGTACAGGCCTGTAACCCCAATACTTGTAGGGTAAGATAGAAGGCAGAGACAAGCGAATATTCCAGAAGCTTTGGGCAGACTGGCTTGGAGTGTACCGTACAGTGACAAATGACCGAAGAGGTCCTGCTTCAAAACAAAATGCTGGGCACTACATCAGAAGTTGCCCTCTAACCTCCTCACCTGTACCATGCACAGATGCACACTTACACACAAACATGTACACACGCACGCTCTCACACACACACAAATAAATGCTTTAAAGATTAATTGCATGCTGGATATAATAACATTACTAATTACTACAGTTAGCATAGCAATTATAATAGTAACTAAATTTAAAGGTTTTATATATATTGTATGTAAAATATATAAAATACATATTAAAGGTTGTATGTAATAAGTAAAAGTTATTAAGAAAAAGCAGATATGAATAACCAGGTTTTGGCCAGACATTTTCTCCTAGTTTACAAGAAACTTACTTTGTTTCTTCCATTTCAGAGTTTCAAAATTTACTTCTGTGCATGTGTATGTGTGGTGTACGATGTGTGCACACACCTGTGCATGTGTGTGTGGAGGTCAGAGGTGGATTTCGGTCTTCTTGCTCTAATGCTCTCCACCCTGTTTTCTGAGGTGGGGTCTCTTACTGAGCCTGGAGCTCATACTTTTGGCTGGACCAGATGATCAGGGAGCTCCGGAAGCCCTGTCTTTTCCTACCTGCCTGCAGGGATGCGTTGCCACATCTGGCTTTTATGTGTTGCTGGGACTCTGAACCCACTAAGCCATCTTCTAGCTCTAGTTCAGACATTTTCCCCCTCTCCTCCAGACGGGGTTTCTCTGTGTAGCCCTGGCCATCCAGGAACTGTCTCTGTAGACTAGGCTGGCCTTGGATTCAGAGATTCACCAACCTATTTCAGAATTTTTTAAAAACAGATTTTTCTAGATGAGGCAGAGATAACATCATGAGAGCCAAGTTCCTTAATCACCACGCCCAAGTTATTTATAGAGGATGCCAGCTCCCCAGTTCCCATCTGATTCAGGCACCATGAAAGCTGAGGGTATTCTGCACCCATTGAGAGAGAGTTGGGCTGAGAAATCGCACAAAGTCAGTAAAAGGCAGTTCAGGGCAGTGTCCCTGGCTGTGTTAGACTTAGGGGAGAACCAGATGGGGACATTGCCTTCCAGAAACAATGCTGCTAACTACTAAAGCAACGAGGACCTCCCACTCATCTCACTGTATTGGGGACCATTTTGAAGCAAGAATGCTACTTGGTGCTAAACTTTTGTTATCCTAAATTTGACAACATTGGCTGGAATTCCATCAACTAAAGAGAAAGCAAAACCAAAGTATAATTTTTAAAGATCTGGATAAAAAGTCATGTTCCATGGGCGTATCCTGATGCAAAAGTAGCTTTCTGCTAAGTGTTGACCGGGTTTGGGTTCTTTCATGAAAATGCACCTGTTCTCCCCTGTAAGTTATCAAGGCCGTCCTGACAAGGCTTGTCACCTCCTGGGCCCTCTGTGTGACTGAAGATAAAAGGAAGGCCCCAGCTGCCACCATCACCTTTTTGGTTCGTGGCTATAGGAGATGAGCTTGTTGTGTGCTAAACAGTAAGAGATTGCTATTTTCCTCTGGTTGCTTCCCATCTTTGGACAAAAGTTGGGAAATCCATCTTGTTCCACTCTTGGCCTTTTAGACCGTCAGACGCCTTCAGGCTGAACTTACAGGTTCTCTGTAAAACCTTCTGTGACTCTCAGGTGACCGAGTCCCTGCTCTGCTCTCCTTCAGCGCGTTCCTTTTCTCATTGTTGGATTTTTTTGTTTTTGTTTTTGTTTTTTGAGGCAGGGTTTCTCTCTGGAGCTTTGGAGACTGTCCTGGAACTCGCTCTGTATTCCAGGCTGGCCTCGAACTCACAGAGATTTGTCTGCCTCTGCCTCCTGAGTACTAGGATTGAAGGCGTGTGCCACCACCACTTGGTGAGTCTTACTTTTGTTTTAAATATATTTATTTTTTAGTTATCTAATTTATGTTATGGTTTTGGTTTGTTCATTCATTCATCTATCTATCTATCTATCTATCTATCTATCTATCTATCTATCTATCTATTTTGAGTTTTTTGTACCATGAGCTTGTGTGCAGGGGCCCTAGGAGGCCAGACCCCCTGGAATTGTAGTTGCGGGTAGCTGTGAACTGCCATCCGGGTGCTGGAAACCAAACTTGGATTCTCTGCAAGAACATTAAGCTCTCTTAATTGATGAGCCATCACTCCAGTCCATGGAGACTTTTATTTATTTATTATTTATCTATTTATTTTTTGCAGACAGGGTTACACTGTGTAGCTCTGGATGACTGTTCTTGATAAACTGACCAGCACAGGGTACAATCACGTTAACCCACCTCAGTTTCCCTCTACCGCTACCCTGTCACACGGTGAGTACTTGGCAGTATAAGAAGACTTTGGGTTCTTTCCATAGCATTCCGATGTGGTTCGTGACACCCTTCCCTCCCAAGGCTGCGGTTTTTCTCTGTGTTTCTGAAATACTTTCTCATTGTTTACTAAAATTAAAGTTCAGAATTAGGTAACTTAAAGTATAAATTCTCTAAGGAGAATCAATCGTTTTATTTATTTTTGTATTATGTAACAAGGGATAAAGGGCTTAAAATGCGAATGTCACTTGAATTAACATAGAGACTAAAGCTTATTGAAACTAAAGTGTAACCCATCAGTCAATCAAAAAGGGTAAATAACTGATACGAGGCTCCTTTCTGTTTTGACAGGGGGTAGAGGTCAGAGAGAAGTCGGTGTTTGCGCCTTCCCAGGGACAGGGGTTCAAAAGGTCATCTGGGAAGCTACAAAACGTAGCAAAAGAGACTTGGGGACGTGGATTTTGTATTTTCTTAATGTCTCATATTTAGAGGGCTGGACTATGGCACAGGTGCTTATGCTGTGAAAGCAGTGTTGGGAGCTCTTTAGTCCACGCACGGTGTTCCATAGGATTTAAGATCTGGAGTGTGTGTGCGCGCGCGCGCGCGTACTTTAACAAGCATCTTCCTCACAAAGGGATTACATTTCCAGAGGAACGAAAGGGTTTTGTAATCTAGATTGAATCCTAAAACATCTCAACAGAATCCTCCGAGCTCTTTACTTGATCAGCTAAGTGGTGCTGGGAATGCCTTAAGCAGGGAATGCTTGAAGAGAAAACATAACTTGGCTTTGAGCCAAGCTCCTTAATATGGGGGGTACATTCATATATATATATATATATATATATATATATATATATATATATATATACATATACATACATACATACATACATACATACATATATATATATGGGAAATGGCTAGCATTAAAGACCTTAGGTTTATCAGATTATTCTTACAGGACTATTTAAATAACTCAGGGTGCTTCACAAATTTCTGGTTTGTTTTCTTAACCCTTTTAGAAGTAGAAACTCAGTAGGTGCCATGGTCTGGAGCAATTCAACTGGTGGAAAGCATGTTGCATACCTTGTGCCAAACAACGAGTTTGCCACTAATTTATTTATTTAGTACTTATTTACATCCCCCTTGAACTAGAAACAGAGCCCAGGAACCAAATGTTCTAGGTTTTTACTTCTGGCTCCACAACTGGCCAGCAGCGGGACATTGTCTCTTTAGAGCCTGGTGAAGCTAGTGGGTCGTGGAGCCCATTCCAAGCCAAGTAATTTTCTACAGTTTTATTCAATAGAAACAACTAAAATGTATTTCGCGTAGCAGATCAGTAACAAAGATTGCACTAGAATGTTCTTCTTTTCCTTTCTTCCTTCCTCCTTTCTTTCTTTCTTTCTTTCTTTCTTTCTTTCTTTCTTTCTTTCTTTCTTTCTTTCTTCTCTCCGTCCTTCCCTCCTTCCCTCCCTCACTCCCTCCCTTCCTTTCTTTTTTACTTCCTTTTTGAGTCTAGATCTCTCATGGCTGGTTGGTGTGGGAGAATTATCTGTATTCTGTCAGTCATGTTTTAAATAAATGCTGATTTGCCAGGCAGGAAGTATAGGTGGGTCAACCAGACAGGAAGTAGAGGTGGGGCAATGAGAACAGGAGAATGCTGGGAAGGAGGAAGTCCATTCCTCCCAGTCCTGCCCAGACCATGGCTGAGAAAGGTACTGAGCCATGTGGCTGACGTAGATAAGAACAATGGGTTAATATAAGCTACAAGAGTTAACAAGAAGCCTGAGCTAATGGGCCAATCAGTTTTATAATTTATGGAGATCTCAGTGTGATTTTCTTTGGGGCTTGCTGGCTGTGGGGAACTGGGCAGGACAGAAACCCCAAGAGCAGGACCTCATGTTACATACAGCTGGCTGCCCTGAAACTCTCTGTGTAGCCAGGCTGGCTTTAGACTCACAGATATCCACCTGCCTCTGCCACCTGGGTGTTAAAATTAAAGGTGTGCACACTATGCCTGACTAGAATGCCCTTAGAAAACATAACTTTCTCAGCACCCCAAAAGCTTGGTTATGTCCTTGTTTATTTAATACTATCCCTAACTACTTTTACCATTGGATTAGTATTCCTGTTTTTGTGTTACATACAAACCAAATTGTGTACTAAGTATTATATGTTCTCTCTCTTTAAGACAATCGCATGGGTCCTGGGCTAGCCGAAAACTTGCTATGTAGCCAAGGATGTCCTTAATTTTTGATCCTCTATCTCCTGGGCACAGATGATACAGGCATGCACCACCACGCTGGGTCATGTTGTTCTGAGTATTAAACCCAGTACTTTTTATATAGTAGGCAAGCACATTATCAATGGAGCTACATTCCAAGCTCAGTATTATATGTCTCTTAATATCTCTAGAATCCATTAGTATTTATAGCTAGCAATAATTGGTCTTTAAAAAAGAATACCATGTAATAGTTCATTGTAGAAATAAATTACATACAAGTTACCTGTTTACTGTGATGGCTCTTAAGGTGTTTCAATTTTCAGTCCCTCTTTTCCTCCCTGTCTTCTTCCTCCTCTTTCTTGTTCTGTGGTTATGGAGAATAAACTCAGGGCCTTGCCCATGTCAAACAACTGCTTGTTGCCGAGCTACACTTTTAGCTTTTAAGTAAATCAGTTTCTAAAGAGATTTTATTTTTTATTTATAACTTGTTTGTGTTACATGCATGTCAGCGTAGGTGCCCAGAGAGTCCAGAGGCATTGAATCCCTCTGCAGTTAGAGTTATAGGCTGTTGTCAGTTGCCTGGCATGGGTGCTAGGAACTGAAGTTGGGTCCTTTACAAGAGCAGTGTACCCTCATAACCACTGAGCCACTTAAGTAAATATTTTATGACCATTCTTGCTGCTACCCCATTTCAGATTCTATACCCTTGTCTCTGGATCTTTTACTAAGTGTGAAATTGCTGTGGCATAGGGTAAGCGTAGCACACTTTCATAGATGATGCTAAACAGTGTCCAAGTCAATCACACTGATTTTTACACCCATCCTCCCTGTCAGAGTGTTGCAATGACTCCACCTTCCTGCCAGTGCTTAACGGAGCCAGTCCTTAGTCTTTTGGGAGAGTGATTATTTTAATAACTCCTTAATAATAAATCTATGGTGTCAGGACAGTGACCTGATGCTTTGTTTTATGCACTTAGATTGCAATCGTGTGTACAGAATCAACAGTACCACCCAGAAGTGTGGAGAAGCAGCAACCATCAGCCGCACTGCTTATGTTTCTGGCAGAGGCTTCACAAAGCTCTCCACAGGAGCGACTAGCGGTGGGACCACCCTGTGTTGCCCAAAGAACTCATTCATATTCCTTCCAGTTAGTATTTCACAGCAGCGGTGGTAGCAGGGAGGCTTGCTCCTCTGGCTTGAGAGTCTCTTCTTCATTTTAGCATTTATTTTACCCCTACTCCTGAGACGACAGTCTCTGGGTGTTGGTAAGGACCCTTTCCACTGAGCCTTGTTGAGATGCAGTCACATTCATTCACCATCACCCACAGAGGTCAAGGGAACATCTACTCAAAAGCTGCAAGATAATCCTTGCATGAAGTGCGGGTTAAGCTCCACCTCTGGGGGAAAAACATGCCCTTTATTTGCCCAGATAGCTCTTTCTTAGAAACACAATGAGTCTAAATGGTCCATTCAGGATTTAGCTGTTATCCTTGATGTTGACAGCAGCAGGTAGGTCTGAGCCAGTGGGCCATGGTAGGTATGGCAGCAAAACATGTGGTAGCAAAAACATTTTCTTATCTAAGAGTATACCCAGGAAAGCATAGTCAGAGAACCCCAAGATGTTTGAACTCTGAATCTAGTGAGGGCTTTACGTACCTGAGAATACAACACATTTTCAGTTATTTCTGCCCACTCCACAAATACATGAATCAGATTAAAGAATAGCTAGAGAGACTTGAATTAAATGCATATTCCCATAATGGTTATTATCTTTTTTCTTGGCCTGACATTATTAAAGCAAGCTGAAATAACAGGAGATAAGTAGCTATTATAAATGAACCATTAAGAACAACAGCAAGGCAACATTACCATTGATCTCTCATGACTTTTACTTTATAAAAACTAATGTACTGAATTGCTATGGTGTTACCTACTTTAATAATAAATCTGTTATGTTAGGACAGTGACCTGATGTTTTCTTTTACTTTAATTTATAGCGTATCGATCTAACTCTCAGACTACCTTACCTTATGAGATACACGCAACCATTTTTTAGTTGAAAGACAAAAGAAGCCTGGACTAGAACCACCTGGTAGCTCTTTTCTCTTCCTGATAGTACTGAAGATCCAATCTAGGGACTCACACACGATAGGCAGGTATTCTATCACTGGGTTTTAAAGTCAAGTCTCTTCTAAGTTTTTAAAAATGGTTTTGGATAGACTTTCACTAAGTTTCCCAAGCTGGCTTTGAATGTGTTATCATCTATTCTAAGTCTCCTGGGCAGCAGGAATAACAATCCTGGGCTGTGAGACTCAGCTTTTTTTTTTTTTTTGATATGGTCTCACAGTGTATCCCAGGCTGGTTTTGAGATCTTCTTGTTCCAGCCTTGTAAGGGTTGGGGATTACAGGTGTGTACCACCAAGTGCTGTGGAACAATCTTTTTGCACACTGTGAAGAATCATCACTTGGATTGGCTTAGTAAAAAGCTGATTGGCCAGTGGCCAGGCAGGAAGTGTAGGTGGGACAGCCAGGATAAGAATGCTGGGAGGAAGAAGAGTAGAGGAGTCAGAGGAGTGGCTAGTCAGATGCAGAAAATGGGTCAATTTAAGTTGTAAGAGCTAGTTAGTCATAAGCCTGAGCTATCAGCTGAGCATTTATAATTAACATTAGGCCTCTGTGTCAGTTATTTGGGAACTGGCAGATGGGACAGAAACTTCCACTTACAACCATGCCTGGTTCTGGAAAAACTGTTTTAAATGAGGATTTCTCCTCGATCAATAGTCCAATAAATTTGACCTTGTCTTCAAGTTTGTCATATCAGAAAATGAGATGTTAGGATCCATCATCTATTTGAAAAGTTTATTTTTAGATGTTGAGAAATCTGAGCCTTTCCCTTCCCCCCGGCCATTTTTAGAGGAATGAGGATTAGGGATATGTTTTAAGACACTAGCTGTTGTTTGTTTGTTTATTTATTTATTAGTGAGTCATAAAGTAGAATAAGAAAATGAACTCAAGTAGCAGACAGTTTAATGTAACAACATTGAGCATTGATGTGGTGCCACTGGGCTTTTTCTTTCCCTCAAGCAGAATGTGTTACTATTTTGTTTATCAACACATGCCAGGGTGCCAGGTACCACACCACCATTCTCTCACAGGATCCAGGCTACAGACTTCCTCTTGCTGCCAGCTTTAAATTTCCATCAACGACTGGCTATTGTTGTGCCTTGGCCCATCTGCCCACGCCTGGAACCTATGCCCAGCTTTCAGCTCCTGAGCTTTGCTCACTAGTTCCAGGGGAAAGTATAGTGAGTCCTTTAAAAGACTCTCTGAGGCCTGGGCGACGGTCGTACTCACCTTTAAACTCAGCACTGGGGAGGCAGAGGCAGGCAGATCTCTGAGTTCAAGGCCAGCCTGGTCTACAAGGTGAGTTCTAGGAAGCCAGGGCTACACAAAGAAACCCTGTTTCAGAAACAAACAAATGAAAACCCCCAAACTCTCTGGGAAGGAGACAAGAAGCTCACCTCCTTTTGTTTGATGCTTGCTTTGTATGTCACAGTACTTTTTTGTTGTTTTTGCTTTTGTTCTTCAAGACAGGGCTTCTCTATGTAACCCTGGCAGCCCTGGAACTCAGTTTGTAGACCAGGCTGGCTTTGAACTCACAGAGATCCACCTGCCTCTGCTTCTAAGTGCTGAGATTAAAGGCACACACCACCACCACCGGCTGTACGTCCCAGTTCTTAATGAAGGAAAACATAAAAATGACCACGTATTATTTGCATATCAAAGTATAACTCGACTTAAAAGGGAGCAGTTTGAGAAACCTACCCTGTTACTGTTATTTTCCCATCTAATGCACATAGCCATACGGAAGGAGCCAGGCAGGGTGGCGCACATTTTTAACCTCAGCCGTAGAGAGGTAGAGGCAAGTGGATCTCTGTGAGTTCCAGGACAGTTAGGGCTACATAGAGAGACCCTGTCTCTCTCTCTCTCTCTCTCTCTCTCTCTCTCTCTCTCTCTCTCTCTATTTTTTTAAAGGGGGGGATATGGAAGGAACCTGAAACTCATCCGGGAAGAAGATGCAGGGGTTTACGGAGCTTCTAATTCATGCTATCAATTCCATCTGTACTAAGTCCATGTCTTGATCAGAGTAGTCAGATAGAGTGACAGTCCTACTAGATGTACTCAAGCCACCACATTGGCAATAACACACACACACACATGCACACACACACACGCACGCATGCACGCACACACACACACACATGCACACACCCATGCACACCCACACAGACACACACACACACAGTTACAGTTAACCCTTGTTCTTTTCAGCTTCAGAGAACTGTGGCAAACACAGAGTTCAGCAGACATGGGGACCCAAAAAGCGGTTCATTACAATAAAAGCCCCAGGTGGCCACGCGGGCGATGACATCTTCTGCTGTAATTACTCCTTTTCAGCACGTATTTTTGATCACATAGCAATTATCATTGTACCACGAAAAGGCAGGGTCGGCTAGTTTCAACCTGCTTTTTTAAATCTTGCTTTTAAAAACACAGAAGGCAGCATAGAACCATAAATATTTATTCAGATAAAAGAGTCTTTGTTCCAGTTCTTAGCTTTTAAGGGGCAACGGGTTTTCAGCTATCGCACATTGAGCTTTTAATGCAGCCACGTATGAGCGGTAGGGCCGACCCCTAAAGATGCACATGGATGGAGTGGTTAATTTCCTGAATCATCACTAGAAATCATCACGATGACACAGAGAAAGGAGACTTGAAGCCCAGGCCAATAGTGAATTGACAGCCATCTTTAGCCACCATGACCTAGGAATGACCCTAAGTGCTGCTGGGTGCAGCAGTGAGATCTATTGCAGAGCACAGGAATTAGGTGTCTAACAGGCTTGGAGACTCCCGCTGTGCAGCAACTAGTCACAGAATCACTCCAAGTTCTGCTGGGCATGACGGTGGCCAACAGAAGGCAAATTTCATACTTTTTATTATTATGAAATAGACAGAGCTGGGCTTCATGTTTATTCCCTCCACTTTGCAGTATTTTAACACTCAGAACAAATACATTTTTGCATTATTTAAAATGTTCCAGTTTGACAGTTGTCTTGCCTAATATGGTGCAAATACACTTTTTACATACACAAGCCAATAATTTTAATTCTGAAGTACCTGAAATGTCACATGTCATTTTATGATAAAATATGCCCTTTATTTTGCTTTCCCTAGCTCTTTAACCTTAGAGCCTGCTTACATTTTGCATGTCTTGCTTGCTTCAGTCTTTGTGGCTGTGTCAACAATGGTAGTTGAGGGGAAATGCACACACGGGGCTGCAGAGCGAGGCTGTGAATTGAATGCCACTGCCAGGCTACCCTGTCCCAGAAAGGTTGTGTTAAAACTACTTGGTATTTACTTTTATTTTTGTTTAAGGTTTCTTTTTTTTTGGGGGGGGGTGCTGAACCCAAGCCCTCACTCATGCTAGGGCCCTCCCTCTAAGTTGTGTCTCCTCTCTCCAATGGTTATTTGAATAAAGTGATTATTAAGAAGTTGTTACTAGGCAACCAAGATGTTTGGTACCTCATTAGCTTTCAGTGAATAAAGCAGAGAGTTGTTTTGTGAGAATTGTTTTCCTGGGATTTTCATGAATGAGAAGTAAATACACCTACCTGGAGAGAAAGAAAAGGACAGAGATTAAACTATCTGTACTATTAGCGTATACACAACTAACACGTCTACATGTTAATCACTGAAAATGCAACCGATGGTTTCTGAACAACCTTCTGTCTTAGTCACCTTTCTTGCTGTAATCAGATACACGACAGAAAGAACTTGAGGGAAGAAGCATCTATGTCAACTGAGAGTTTCAGAGAGCTCAGCTATGGCTTTTCAGTACTATGTGCTGGGCAGAACCCTGTGAGAATGAGAGTGGGGGTGGGTTCTTTACCTCATTACGGACAGAAGCGGAGAGGCAGAGGACAGGGATAAAATGCCTGCAAGGACCCAGCCCAGTCCTACCTCCTCAAATTTCCAGAACCTCCTCAGATCCCAGTGGGAGACTGCGGGCGACATTTTATGGATTTTTGGTTTTTTTTTTTTTGATTTTTCGAGACAGGGTTTGACATTTTATGTTTAAACCATAATATCTCCGTGTGTCAAATGTACTTAAAATTAGTTATCAGCCATAAAAACGCCAATAACCCTTTGATTCTTTTATTTTTCAGTTCTCAAAGCCTGCTGAAACTTGTACACAGATCCTGTGGAACTGGCTGGTGACTTCAGAAGTGCCACAGGCAGCAGCAGGGGGGACTAGATTCCCGGGTTTGGGGGGGCATGTAAGATCCCCAAGCAGCACAGACTTGGAGGTCCCACTCTAACTGGCAGGAGGCTCATATTTACAAAACTGGTAAATCAGAGATGTTTTGAATGGAACCCTTATATGGATTTTTGTTGACTCTCCCTCCTTCCAGAGCCATTAAAAGATTCTGAACTCGACTGCCCTGTGCACTTTTAAGCCCTTGCTTTCCCCAGGACAGCATCTCATGATTTTTATTCCTTGCTGTGCTTTTAATGAGAGAAGCAGGCACGACCTGCATATTTTGATGACTTCTAACCAAATTCTAGTCTGAGCATCTATATGAGAATCCTATGGTGTGGAGGCATTTGTAGCTAAAGAAGAGTATTGCCTCCCAGCTCTGTGATGAGTTGGAATTTTAATTCAATTCATAACCTTTTATAAACGACTCCGTCTTACCAGACCTCCATACTTGGAGACCTTAATGTTCAGCCATGGTCGTGAGTGCCTGCAAGGAAGAAATGACCATTAGTGAGCACTGGTGACCTTATTAACTGGGCTAACACTGTTAAATGAATGGCTGGCTATGTACGTGTGCCCCATGGACACCTGTCTATCCCAGGACAGTAGCACAATCCTGTTACTGACGGTTGAAAAGATTTACAAGCCCTGCCACTCCCTTCATTTTTTTGCTTTAACAAAGCTGTGCAGTTTGCTTCTAGTTTTTCTTCTTCCTTGTTTCTATCCAGCCTATCCTAGTCAGGGTTACCATTGTTCTGATGAAATCCCATGCCAAAAGCTAGTTGGGATCCACATCATAGTCCATCGTCGAAGGAAGTCGGAACAGGAAGTCAACAGGACAGGAACCTGGAGGCAGGAGCTGATGCAGAGGTCATGGAAGGGAGCTGCTTCCTGGCTTGTTCTCCATGGCTTACTCAGCCTGCTTTCTTATAGAACCCAGGACCACCAGTCCAGGAGTGGTACTGCCCACAATGGATTGGGACCTCCCACATCAATCAATCACTAAGAAAATACTCAACAGTTGGACCTTATGGAGACATTTTCTCAGCTGAGGTTCCCTCCTCTCAGATGACTATGGTTTCTGTCAAGTTGGCATAAAAGCAGCCAGCACTTAGTCAGCAATGAGAAGTATTTCTCATGTGTTCACTTTGTGTTTTCCTCTCTCTCTCTCTCTCTCTCTCTCTCTCTCTCTCTCTCTCTCTCTCTTTCTCTCTCTCTCTCTCTCCTCTTTGTCCATGGTCTCTCGTATTTTGTGCTAGCCTTGGACTTTCTATATTACCCAGGATAAACTTGAACTCCTGATCTTCCTGCTCTTACCTCCCGAGCGCTGGGATTACAGCTGTGCTCCACCATCCTTGGCTTCTGAGGTGCGGAGGAGTGAACCCAGGGCTTTGCGTAGATGAGGCCACAGCTGAGTAACGGCCACAGTCCTTGCCTTCCGTTTTTATAACCACAGTCCGAGAATGTCATTTGCGCCTCTATCATTCAGGAGGGAAGTTAGGACGCTAAGCTTTGTTATCCTAATAGTCTTAAGATGTTCTGTTACAAACATTTCAAACACAGTTAGATACGGCCGTTGGAGAGACTGATACACTTAAGGACCACATTCATTTCTCATTGCTGAGCTGTCCTGGTCTCGCTGCAATCAGCACTTAGCACAGTTACAGAGCAGGCATTCAGTTATGGCTGAATTAATCACAGACTTTAATGGCCACTGAAGCCACATTTCGAGAACCAATTTATATATTTGATAAGTAAGAGTCACGTTTCTAGCTTGGGCATCTTTCTGGGAGCTCACACCTTGCTGCTGTTTTCCAGCTAGGGGACTACACAGCCTGCCTTCATTATAATAGAAAATCAATAACCTATGCACCAGGCAGAGCTCTGCTGCTGATTTATGGGCTCCTATAACCTAAAGGGCAGGGACATTATTCAAGAGAAGCTGGCTAGAGTTCATGTGATGTCAGGAGAACCTCCCATGGTTACATACTACTGTCTTCTGTGTTTGATTCACTCTCAGGCTGTACAAGATGTCTTCAAGCAACCAAGGAATGAATAGAAAGGAAATGGAGGGCAGATGAGGTCTGCAGTTGACAGGACTTTGGTTCACTTCCTGTTGGAGCAGTAAAGACGTTCCAAAGGTTCTATAGTTGTAAGTTTATGGATCTGTCTGACCATCTTTTTTTTCAGATTCAAAAAATTATTTATTTATTTATTGAATATTTATCTATTTATTTTTATGTGTATTGGTATTTTGCCATTCCCTGGAACTGGAATTACAGACAGTTGTGAGCTGCCATGTGAGTGTCTCAAAATAAAACAGGCTAGGGGATGCTAAGGCACTGGAGGGAGGTTCTCAGTAACAAAGTCAGCAACAGGGGCTGGAGAGATGGCTCAGAGGCTGAGAGCACTGATTGCTCTTCCAGAGGACCCAGGTGCCCACATGGCAGCTCACGACTGCCTGTAACTCCAAGTCTGACCCCCTCACACAGACATATATGCAGGCAAAATCCCAATGCACATGAAATAAAAATAAATAATTAAAAAAAAAAGCCAGCAGGCAAGGATTAGTTACTGGGGATGTTGCTGAGTCAGCGACCTACTGCCTGGTGTGCACAAGGTTCAATCCCATTCCCTCTGAAGGACAAAGATCACATAGATGACTCTCGTGCAAAGAAGGAAAAGAGAAAAGAAAACAATGCTAAAATTTATTAAGGAGCGGGGTTGGGTGGAAGGAACCCCAAAACCCTGCCCACAGTCTTCTCAAACAAGAAGTCAGCGATGTTATTCTGGCATATTTTCTTTGGACCGGTTTTGGAAGAAATCAACTTTTCTCCCTGATTCCTGTCAAAGCTACAGTGCTCACGCATGTGATTCTATATCCTGCCTTTCTCTTTTCTTTCTTTCTCACTTCTTTTTGTTTTGAGACAAAGTTTCTTGTGCTGGGACTTTCAATCCTCTTGCCCCAGCTCTCAAGGGCTGTGATTGCAGGGTGTGCCACCATGCCTGGCTCACAGCTCACCTTTTAACTCAATACAATAGCATACACATTGTGACTCATCTTTTAAATATGCTGCATGTGTAATTTTTAGCAGCTGTAAAGTATTTAATTTGTTTATCATCATAACTTGTTTAAACATGTCTTTTGTTGGACTTTTAGATTTTTTTTTTTTTGCATTTTGATATTTTGGATGTTTCCAGCAAACCTTGATGGATAAAAATGCAACTTCCTAATGATGGCCCCATAGTAGTAATATGGGTCAAGTGTGAGATTATCCACAAGAATCTTTCTTCGTGTAACCGATTCCTTTTCAGGAAGTACCAGTTGGCTTTCCTAATGAAAAGCAAGCTTGTAAGGGTTAAATTGCCAGTGGTAGGAAAAAAAGAAAAAAATTAAGTCTGTACCAATTTGACTTCTTTGGGGGTAGTATTTCATCATTTTCAAATACTGTCATCTTCTGCTTGATTCATACCTTTTTAAAAATCAAATTCCCCTGCTTCCACAACATGGCACCTGAACCTTTGCCATGGTGCCAGCCTTGACTCCATGACCAGGACTGACAGAGGATGGCAGAAAAATAGTGTCAATCTAGTCACTGCAGCAGAAGCTCCAAGATGGGGACCGCTGGGTCTTGCGAGTCCTGGAGAGGGTGAAAAAGGACCAAGATGGGGGCTGCAAGCTAACACCTCAGGGGCAGAGAGATCTGGATAAGATCACCAGATGGATGGCAGCTGCCAACAAAAGCATTAGAACAAAGCATGCTGGGTTAATAAATTTCCTCACTCATAAAAAAGGAAGAAAGAAAAACAAAAACAAGGGAAAAAAATCAAATTCTCCAGGTAGAATTTAGCACTTAGAAGAAGAAAGTTAGCCGGGCGGTGATGGCGTACGACTTTAGTCCCAGCACTCAGGAGGCAGAAGCAGGCGAATCTCTGTGAACTTGAGGCCAGCCTGGTCTACAGGTTGAGTTCCAGGAAAGCCAGGGCTGTATAGACAGATCCTGTTTTGAAAGGGGAGAGAGGGAAAGGAAGAAAACTAGAGAATTTAGCATTTGTTTTTGAATATAAATACAATTGCATCACCTTCCATGGGAAATATAAAATAGAGTAATACACACACACTATGGTAAAGAGCTGTGTGTGATCACTCTCTGTCTAAGTGGTTTACTGTATCCTGCCTTTCTCTTCACTGTGAGATGGGATGAAACACTCTCTACAGAATGAGATGAAGTGAGGTGAATGACCCAGGCATTTACCACACAGCTCTAGGGACTATGTAAGGGATTCTTGAATACAAGCAATGTTGCCATCACAGGTGACCTGGTAACTCAGATGGTTACTAAGTAACTGTGGGGAAGGTGCTGTATACCTGATGGATATTCTGAACAGAGAGATTATTTATTTCCTGGGCAGGAGGGAACTGGACAGTGCAAGATTTCATGTTACTAAAATTGCTTAGCAATTTCAAATCTATGGACTGTTTATTTCTGGAAATGTCCCTTGAATGTTGTTGTTTTTTTTTTTCTTCTTTTTTCTTTTTTTTGCATGGTGGTTGGTGGAGAATAACTGAAACCTCAAAAAAGAAAGCCTTAGACCAAAGGGTCCTATTGGAATTTGTTAAAACTTGAGCTAGGCAGCTGGTGGATAGTGCTATGCCAGGGGGATGTTTGTAGTAAGGGAGCATCTTCATGACCAGATCACAAACACTGTTAAACTACTCCAGCTTAGAACGTCTAAACCTCTACAGAACAGAAACAGGAAAATAGAGGCTTAAAAAATGTAAAAGCCATCTGAAATCTACTCCCAGAAAAACCTTGTAAAAGCCTCTGCAGTAGAGAAACCAGCAAAAGCATTTTCTATTGCGAAGCTAACAAGCTCTTCTTGCAGATGACTGATAGACAGTTCTGTTCAATTTTGATGTCTTTAAATGACTCATTTGCCACAGTTAATAGCAAGGGATGATCCCCATGCGAGCAGCATTCTTGTTAACTTTAGAACAGACCTCTAGCCACTCGTTTAACAGCTTGAAGGTGTTCTTCTTGCACAGCAGATGGTATCTGTGCTTCGGCTTCTGTATTCCTTGAGCGACTTGTAGAATAGCAGGATTCTGGGAAGTTGCTATCATGGTTGGCGAGTCTGTAGAATTACAGCTAAGGGTTTTAGAACTATAAAACTTCTTGAAAGATTTTTTTCTTTTCTTTTTCTTTTTTCTTTTTCTTTCTTTTCTTTTTGCCGCTTACAGCAGTAGGCCTTTGGAAGAACTATATGTGTTTGTAAGCCATGTAAGGTTCTTCACTGAAAACTGTTCAAAATGTTCTCCTGTTTACCAAAGTGCTTTAATATATTCTTAGTCTGACTTAAATCCCCCAGTCTATAATCTCAGATGTAATCCAAGAACTACGTCTTTATAATAGTTTATGTTTCTTTCTCATTTTTAATGGAAGGCTCCTAATATAGATATACTTTATAGATTCCCTAATTCAACAATTATTACTCATTTTGAAAGAAAAAACCAGATGTGGTAGATGTTAAGTGGTTTGCCATGGCTGTAGAGCTCAGAAGACGATAGTATGCTTACTGATTTAGTCCTCGCCCATTAGCCCAAAGTGTTAGTATATAATGATCTGTAGCAGATGCTAACCTTTTGGGGCCTCTGGAAAACACATATGTGCATAGGAAAAGGGGTATGCTCTAAGATCAATACAAAGCAAAACCAAGGGTTGACATAGGAAGAACTGATTTAAGAGGAAGTATTAAGAGCCACAGTGTTTTTTATTGCATTATCTCAGCATGCTTGCAAAGTATTATACAAATAAATATAATGTGCTCTTCACTTTCAAAATGAAAAATTTAGGATTTCTTTTTGAGACAGAGTCTTACTATGTGGTCCTGACTGGCCCAGAACTTAACATGTAGGCCCTTTGGCCTGGAACTCACAGAGCTCTGCCTGTCTTTGCCTCCTGGAGTTCTGGGATTCAAAGTGGGCATCACATGTCCAGCAAAAGTGGATATATATTTAAACTAATTTTTTTTTTTTTTTTTTTTTTTTTTTTTTTTTTGGTTTTTCGAGACAGGGTTTCTCTATGGTTTTGGAGCCTGTCCTGGAACTAGCTCTTGTAGACCAGGCTGGTCTCGAACTCACAGAGATCCGCCTGCCTCTGCCTCCCAAGTGCTGGGATTAAAGGCGTGCGCCACCACCGCCCCGCTTATTTAAACTAATTTATGCCATGCATTTGAGTGTTTTGTCTGTAGGCATGCTTGTTCGCTACATGCACGTCTGGTGTCTGATGGATGCAGAGGCCAGAAGAGGGCATTGGATCCCCTGGAGCTAGAATTATAGACTGTCACGAGCCACTATGTGGATGCTGGGAACTGATCCAGATCTTCTAAAAGAGCAGCCAGCGCTCTTAACCATTTTCTAGCCCCCCACCCCAAGATGGATACCTTTTGAAAAAGAAATCTCCCTAGTTCCATTATTCCACCTTAGCTTTTCGCCTAGCTGGGAAACTCATTGCTGTTTAAGAATTGTTGGATTAGCCTCTGGGCAAGACTGCCAGAATCTTCAGAATCACAGATGTAGCTATGAAAGAGAATGCGACGCAGGAATTCTTAGGATGTGTCAGAAAAACCAAGTGTGAACAGGCCGCTTGGGCAGAGTGGCAGTGCGGGAAGGAGCAGGAGTATAAATGAACCGCTTCCTTATTTATTAACCACACTGCTGTGCTGGGGTTCAACCCAGACTCTTGTGTAGTTAGGCAAAGGCTATAGCACTGAGCTATAACTCCAGGCCTAGCTGAGTTTTCAATATTTTAATTAGCTAACTAATCAGTTAGTTCATTGAATTTGGGTACAAGCTCCTGCTGTGTAGCCCTGGCTGGCTTAGAACTCACAGAGATCTGCTTGCCTCTGCCTTCCAAGTGCTGTAAACTGAGGGTTTTTTTTAAAAGACATTTCTTATGTGTATGTATGTGCCTGTCTGAGTTTGTGTGTGTGCAGAAGTCCATGGAAGCCATGAGAGGGTGTTCCATCCCTTGGAACCAGGGTTGCAGAGAGTCGTGAGCTGTCATGTGTATTCTGAACGCGGGTCCTCTGTCAGAACAAGTAAGCTATCTTAACTACTGAGTCACATCTGTAGTTTTTCAGCTTGCATACAGTGTGTAGATGATTTATGTAGTCTAGCTCAATGATCCACAATTTCAAGACGTACATAGCTTATATAACAAAAAACAATAAAATGTGCCAAATCCTAAATTTCTCTTTCCTCTGTCCTAAATTAACTTCCATGTCTCTTCCCTTTATTTTCCTCATCAGCTTTAGCCTTTTGTAAATACTCCCCACAAGCATAGGCCATAGAGCAGATAATTATGGGGAGATATACACTGTGTACTAGGGGCAACACTTAGCACTTAGGCCAGGCTTTATGATCATTGACCAGTTAAATCACACAGCACCCTAGGGGAGCTGGGGTAGTATTCTCTCCACTTTCACAGTGAAAAAAAATTGCAGAGAAGCTGGTTAACTTTCCAGAGACTGGAAATCTAGTGGGATCATAAATCTGAATGAAAGTTCTACTGCATTCAGATTTGAGGTCCTTGGAAAAGATACGTTTGAAGCTATTTGTCTTGTATCATTTTCTTTGTTTTTGCAAAACAATGTATTAAAATTTTGTTATTGAAAAAGGGAGCAGCGCTTTTATTCGATAACTCTTTTGAATTGAATGATGCCTTGTAACAACCATAAGGAAAAAGTCATCTTCAGAAGTATAACTTGGTGACAAACTTCCCAGCTATATCCCAACTATAACAAAATGAGGCAGGGGTTCAGTAAAGTTTGTACCAGTTCATGAGTTAGCAGTTTGTCCTAGATGGCTTTCTATTGCTGTGATAATGACTATAATCAAAAACAATTTGAAGAAGAAAAGGATTGTTTGGCTCGTATATCCCAGTTACATTTCAGGGACACACACGAGAGAGAGAGAGAGAGAGAGAGAGAGAGAGAGAGAGAGAGAGAGAGAGAATAGCCTAGTTCACCATGTAACTAAGCCTTAACTTCTCATCTTCCTGCCTTCTGGGGTTTTCTATACTCAGCGTTCCTCTATAATATCTCATCATGTACACATGTATATACAACGCTCAAGTGCTAGGATTACAGAAGTGTGTCACCATGCCTGGTTATATGTAGTACCGGGGATTAAAGATTAAACCCAGAGCCTGTGCCTGCTAGCTAAGAACTCTCCAAATTGACTTACACCCCCAGCCTGGAAATGATTTTTCAGTAAGTCACTTATATTATTGTGTCCTTGGCTTACCAAACATTTATACATACATGCATTTACTAGCTGCTGGTATACAGAGGCCAAGGAGCACATTCTCCTCATCCTTGGAAGCAGCAAGTAAATCCTAAATTCTCCACAGGAGTGAAAATACACAGTCTCTGAATATCACCCTTAGTTTTGCTCCTAAGTTTTAGTGCAGGACAGCAGAAAAAACAGTGAATCAGCCCTGCTGCCTGGGAGCCTGGGAGCTGGCTGCTGCTGTTCCCTGTGCATGAAAACTACGGCGTGCTTCAGCCTCAGAGATGTGCACAGCAGAATAAGAGCTGGTTGGCACTTCCTGTTGGCATATTAGATGGTGTCCCTCGCGGCCCTTATCCTGAAGCTCACTGAAGGCACTTGATATGACAGTTGGCTAGACTGATGCAAGAGAACTCTGTAAGCAAAAACTATTTATTTCCCGGCAGCCCAGACCCAAATAATAACACAGTCACTATATCAATTACAATACTGCTTGGCCAATAGCTTAGGCTTCTTATTAAGTAACTCTTACATTTTAAATTAACCCACAATTCTTGTCTGTGTAAACCACGTGGCTTGGTACCTTTTATCAGTGAGGTATTTTCATCTTGCTTCCTCTGCATCTGGGTGGCAACTGCAGATGAGCCCTTTCCCTTCCCAGAATTCTCTTATTCTGGTCACCCCACCCCATACCTTCCCACCTGGCTATTGGCCACTCAGCATTTTATCAAACCAATACAAGTGACAAATCTTTACAGGGTACAAGACCATTGTCCCTAGCAGAACTAATTCAACAAGTGCAGTCATAGCATGAACTTCTCAAAGATTCATGGTCAGAAAAGCAGTTCTCCATTTTAAGTGGTGTAGTAGGAAGATTTAGGTTGAGGAGAGATTCAAGTTTTTTTTTTCCCCGCCACAAAGATTTTCTCTATGAAGTTTAATATTATAGGCATTATTAGAAAGGGATTGAGAGTTGCAGACACCATAAGAGATAGCTTCAACAGCATGTGAAAAGTTCGGTTAGGTGGTACGTGATGTAACCCTAGCACTTGAGAGGCTGAGGCAGGAGGATACCAAGATCAAAACCAGCCTGGGCTACACAAAAAGACCCTGTCTAAAAAATAAAAATAAAATAAAACCAATCTTACCCATCACTTCCAAATGTATACAAAGTATTTGAGAATGAAGGCAAACATTTTGAATTTTACATTCAAGGCAAAACACATTCAAATCAAGTCTTTGTAGAGCAAATATTGTTGTAAAATTTATTTACTTTATTTTATGCGTGTGTTTGTCAGTGTGTATATCAGTACCATGTGCCTGCCTGATGCTGAAAGTCATCGGAGGGCATCAGATGCCCTGCAACTGGAGTTACTGATAGCTGTGAACCACCACGTGGGTGCCTGGACCACACTAGTCCTCTGTAAGAGCAACGCGTGCTCTTAACCCCTGAGCCTCCTCTCTGGCCCCCATAGAAGGAGAATTTTGACAAGTAATAGACAGTTGATTTTCTTTTTCTTCATTAAAGTACTTCTTCCAGGGTGAAAACCTTTAGTACTCGAACTATCTTAGAGAAGCTTGCTAACCTTGACATTTGACAATGACCTAGAAGGCTCTTAAGCTTGCCAAACCCACGGGCAAAGAGAAGTCTTCCAAAAGAACAACTTTGTCTAAGATAGAGGGGATGCAGAGTGAAGGAAGGGAGTAGCAAATTCTCAATTCTCATTCTCTAAATATTTTTATTATTATTAGTGTATGTCTGTGTATGTGTGTGTGAGTATATGGTTTGTCTGTGTGTCTGTGTGAGTTTATGCTGTGTGTGTGAACATATGCCATGTGCATGTGTGTGTGTGAGTATATCTCATGTGTGTATGTATGTAAGTTTATGCCATGTGTATATGTATCATGTGTGTGTCTGTGTGAGTATATGCTGTGTGTGTGTGAGCATAAGTCATGTGTGTGTGTGTGAGTCTGTGAGGATATGTCATGTGTGTATGTGTGTAAGTTTATGCCATGTGTGTGTCTGTGTGAGTATATTCTGGGTGTGTGTCTGTGTGAGCATAAGTCATGCGTGTGTGTGTGCCAGAGGATCCCTTGGAGCTGGCATTGCAGACAATTATCAGAAACTCAACATGGCTTCTGGGAACCAAATCTTCTGGTTGAAGAGGAATTTCTCTTCACTGCTGAACCATCTCTCCAGCTCCACATTGTTGTGTAACATACCTCATGTCTATGATTTTTCTTTAGAATAATGGGTGGAATAATTAGAAATAAAAAGAAACAATTTAAGGCTCTTGGTAAACATTGTCAAATTATTTGCCATAGAATGTGCTATGGTATGGTTATGTCTCCTCCCTCAACTTGTATGCCAAACTCTAATTTATAATTCAATAATAACAAGATGTGGAAGCCTCTGAGAGATGGCTAGGGATGAAGTTTCAGGACTAGGGATGAAGTTCAGGCTGGTTTTACTCTCATGAATAAAGCTAATTGTCACAGAGGTATGACAGAGCCTGTCTGTCCTGGTGTGTGGGAATGCAGCAACACACACCACCTGAAGCAGAGCCCTCACCAGACACTAAGTCTTCCCAGCCTTCATTTTGGACTCACCAGCCTCTAAAACACCAAACACATTTCTGTTTATAATAGTGTCAAACTGCCCTCTGACTTTATCTCTCAGTGCTTCTCTTAGATCTCATCAAAGAATCTTCCTTGTGTCGTGGACAAAGGTTAAGGCAGACACACACAGGTGGACCAAGTACAGAGGACAAGTGTCTGAGGATGCTCAGCTTCAATGGGACATCTGTGTCCCATTTCTTCAACCCGAGGCTCAGGGAACATCACCAAAGAGGGAGTAGAGAGCCAGAGGTCAGAGAGGACCAGTGTGAAACAGGTCTTCTGTGCACAACAGGACAACTGCATACGCATGCTCATGAGATGTCACAGGTGCACACACGTGCTCATGGGCATGTCACAGGAGCACACATGTGCTCGTGGACATGTCACAGGTGCACACACGTACTCGTAGGCATATCACAGGTGCACACATGTGCTCATGAGATGTCACAGGTACACTCACGTGCTCAGGGGCATGTCACAGGTGCACACACGTGCTCATGGGCATGTCACAGAAGCACACATGTGCTTGTGGACATGTCACAGTTGCACACACGTGCTCGTGGGCATATCACAGGTGCACACACGTGCTCATGAGATGTCACAGGTGCACACGTGTGCTTGTGAGATATCACAGATGCACACATGTGCTCATGGGCATGTCACAGGTGCACACATGTGCTCATGGGCATGTCACAGGAGCACACATGTGCTCGTGGAAATGTCACAGGTGCACACATGCGCTCGTGAGATATCATATGTGCACACATGTGCTTGTGGGCATGTCACAGCAGCTCTGGTTGCATGCAGAAGACTTGTACAAGCTCAAGCCAGTCAACCTTCCAACACGGGGGGAGGAGCTATGAGCTTCCACCCCTAGCTGATGAGCCATTGACAATGGCTTCTGAGGGAGGGACAATCAGTTTTGTTTAGTACTGTGGCTTCTGGTAGGTGGTCTCTGCTCCAGTGAATGGTACCACACTCTTGAGCATATGGGTAGCACAAATTAGAATCAGTGGAGTATAAAAAACGGATACATGAAATTAGAAGGAGGTAGGGTGTAGATCTGGGAGGAGCAGGGGATGGATACGATTGAAATATGTTGTATTCATGTATAAAGTTCTTAAAAATGGTAAAAATTCCATAGTAAAATTTTTGTTTATAAATTACGCAGAGAAATATTATTTCTAAAATAAAAGTCCAAATAGACTCAGACAAAATATGCAGTAGTTAAAAAATGAACTTTCAGAACTAGTGATAAAATTTGGTTTGTAAAGTGCTTGCTGGACGAGAATGGGGACTTGAATTTGATCCACAGAACCAAGGGAGGGGGAGGAGAAGAGAGACAAGAGAAGAGAAGAGAAGAGAAGAGAAGAGAAGAGAAGAGAAGAGAAGAGAAGAGAAGAGAAAGCTGAACTTGGTAGTGTATGCTGTAATGCTACTTGGCTAGTTCCAGGCATGTGAGAGACCCTGCCTTATAAAACAAGGTGAACAGTGTATGAGGAACAAAACTCAAGGTTGACCTCTGTTATGCACATACCTATCCCCCACACACATACATTCACACACATACATGTACATACCCACCCACAAATCTTTTAATATTGATTGTCTTCTATGATAGCACAACTAACTGTTAAGCAGAACAGATATGCCCATTTGCTAGACTTGGAAACGGAAGTGTATTAACTGTGGCTGCATTAAACAGACTCCCTCATCTGACCTTCACCAGTGCCAGATGTGGGGGCAGATGTTGGTAACGCCAGCACTCAGGAGAAAGAGGCACGCAGATCTTTGTGAGCTCAAGACCAACCTGGTTTACGTAGCAAGTTTCATAGAGCCAGGGCTACATAGAAAGACCATGATCAGAAAGACAGAGCCAGAGACACAGAGGAAAAAAAGAGTGTGATATGGCAAAGGAAAGACTTCAGAACTGAACGGAAGAGATAGATGTTAGCCCCAGTAACTATAACATAAGGTGGACAAGGAGGTGCAAAAGAGCCGGGAGGGGGGGTGAATTGGTGCCTAGATTTCTCTGGGTGCTCATATTTCCTCCCATTCCCTTGTGAAAGCATCTTGGGGTGAAAGTCGAGTGAGGGTGATGATGTAGAGGGTGGCAGTGTCTAAACAGAGTTGTGCAGGGCTGAAAAGGGTTTTCCTAAGCATGGGAGAGCAGCACTGCATGAGAGATGGTTTGGCCAGCTGCTGCAGATAGAGCAAAGAATGTGGGATTGAAGAATCATTTTTAACTAAACAAACAGCTGTTTTTTAAAAATTATCTTATGCTTTGTGTGTGTGTGTGTGCGCACATGGGCACGCGTGCACGCACACACACATGAATGCAGGTACAGGGAGAGTCCGGAGGCATCAAATCCCCTAAAGTTGTAGTCACAAGTGATTGTGAGCCTCCTGACCTGGGGGAATCTGAATTTGAGTTCTCTGTAAGAACAGTTTGTTCTTTCAGCCTCTGAGTCATCTCTTCAGTCCCTGGACAGCTGTTTTTGTGTTTTAGAAATGTACTTACCTTATTTTCTAGCTGGAACGTGGAGAGTTCTGGAGAGAAGAGAGAAAGGGAAGGAGTTTCTCAGAACTCAAGATCAAGTGCCTGGAAAAGAAATTTGTTTAATCATCTTTGAAAGCAAACATTGGCATCAGAAATGTGGGCAGATGTGCTCAGTTGGGACTCACTGTTTCTGGGGCGCTTGGGCTCAGATCCAGGGCAAATCTCTACCACTGGATTACACAGCCAGCCCCAGAACTGAGATTTGAGTGTCTGCCATGATGAACAGATCTTACAACGTTCTCACAGAATCCATCTGGCATTGGTCCACAGGGTGAGAGGGAGCAGCGGTCTAAGCCCAAAGGCCTGAAAGGTTTGCATTTTCTTCACACTCTCCAGATCTTCAGGGCACCTTTGTGAAGTCCAGCAGGGTTTCAGGAGACTCACTGGGCACTGTGGGACCAGGCCTTGCACAGTGCTCCAACCTGAAGTCAGTAAATGAATTTATTGCAAGAAACATCAACAAGAAGCAAATTCCTCAGCTGGGCGGTAGTGGCACACACCTTTGATTCCAGCACTCAGGAGGCAGAGGCAGGAGGACTTCTGTGAATTCAAGGCCAGCCTGGTCTACAAGAGCTAGTTCCAGAACAGACATCAAAGCTACACAGAGAAACCTTGTCTCGAAAAAAACCGAAATAAATAAATAAAAGGAAGAAGCAAATTCCTCAATTCTTCAACACATGTTTCTTGGATGATCTGAACGCTTGGTCGCTAAGGTACCACTTTACATAGAACCTGAGATCTATCCAGCCTGAGATGGTTTGAAAGAACCATATATCCTCCTTTAACCTTTGAAAAGATCTCTGTGAGGTGGGACAAAGGAAAACACTATCATCGTCATCCAAAAAGAAAAAAGAAAAAAAAAAGAAGGAAAAGAAAAAGAAAGAATAGAAAGATAAAAGCGCTAGGCATGGTGACTTTCACCTTTAATCCCAGTACTCAGGAGGCAGAGGCAGGTGGATCTCTGAGGTTGAGGCCAGCCTGGTTTTCAGAGTAAGTTCCAGAGTAGTCAGGACTACACAGAGAAACCCTGTCTTGACAAACCAAAACCAAAACATCACACACACACACACACACACACACACACCACACATTCATCATTCATTTATCTTCAGACACACGGTGGGTGGAGGTGGAGGAATGGAGGGAGAGAGGGATGAAGAAAGAGAGCCTCTGTTAGAAGGATTTTACGAAAATATTGTTTCATTTTTTTCCCCTGTGGCTGGCTTTTACTAATGCAGAAGACATTGATTTGTGGTGATATCTTACGTTAAAAATAAACATCGGAGGACAGTTTATTAATTAACCCCGGAACATCATGCTGTGTACTGGGCTTGCTTGGATACCAGATAACCAGATTTCCCGGTTTGGCATCACTTAAAGACTTCTGGGGACAGCTGAAAGGCAGGCAGTCACTGGTGAGCACTCGGGGCAGCTAATGGGCTAACAAGCACTGTCAGGCAGCCACGCAGTTCAACTGTTCGTTTTGCTAAAGGCAGATAATTTATGCTGCATCCCACAGCCCTGATCAAGTGTATAAAACCAGAGAGGAATGTTAATGAGGAAAACATTACAAATTCTTAAAGTGACAGCTTTTCGGGGGGCAGTTGTTGTTGTTGTTCAGTGATTTAGTCAGATTGCAGCCAGATCATGCAGGTATTTTAATGAATGTGGGTAATAATGACATGTGGTTTTGGCAAAGTGAACTCCTGAGTTCAAAAGCGATGGCTGGAAAAGAGGAGTGGGCCATAACAGAGGGTCGTGCACTGTCGGGCAAGTGGTAGGCATTTGGGAACTTTAAAAAAGAAATTTATTTTATTTTTAATTATGCTCTCTCTGTCTCTCTGTCTCTGTCTCTCTTTCTCTCTCTGTGTCTGTGTGCACACTTGTGTGTGAGCAAACGAGTGTGATGGTCAGAGCCACCAGTCACCAGTCCCACTGGAGGTGAAAGCACTTGTAAGCTACTCAAAGCGGGTGCCGGGACCCGAACTCAGGTTCTCTTTAAGAACAGTAAATGTTCTTACCCATTGAGCTATCTCTCCAATTCTGCTTCGGACATTTTCCTTCCTGTTTTGAATGACTGGGGACTGGGGTGTAGCCGAATGGTACAGCACTGTCTCCCAGAGGTCTGGCCCCATCTCTACCGTATGAAATCAAAGAGGCCCTGGAGAGGTGGTCAGTGGATAAGAGGGATGCACAAGCGGAGACCTTGAATTTGGACTCTGAGCATCCAAGAAAGTATCTGGATGTGACTGCACACACCCGTGACCCCAGCAGTGTGGGAGGCAGAGACACATGCACGAATCATTGGGACATGCTGGCTGCCAGCCTAGTCCAGATTCTGTGAAAGCCCCTGTCTCAAAGGATCATGGTAGGAAGGGATAGAGCAGGACAACTCTGGCCTGTGTGTGCACAGGCGGCACACATGTCTACATATAACGCCCCCCACATACATACACGCGCTAAGTGTGATTAATTAAAAAAACCATTTGAGTTTAATACTAAATACTCTTCTGATTATTATTCTTTGAGGTGAAGGAAACAATAGTAGCCACCAGTTACTGAGTGCTGCTCTTCTGCCAAGGGCTGTATGAGAACCTGAGCCAGCACGGACATGGCCTTCCTTTATTCTCAACTGTACTGTTAGATACTGCTTTCATTGTTCTCATTTTATAAATGTGGAACAGAGTCACAATGCTGTGACTTTCCAACGTCTCATAGCATGTGAGAGATGGAGCTGGATCCAAATACAGGTCTGACATAAACATTTAGTCTCTAGGCTTCCTGCCCTTCTGTATGTACACTTGAACATGTCTAAAGTGGTTCTAAAATGGAGGCATTTGAGGACTCACCAGATGGCTGAGTTGGTATGGGCGCTTGCTGCCGAGCCCAATTACCAGAGTTCGATCCTCCTGGGACCTACCTAGGGGAAAGAAAAACTGATTCTTGCAAGTTGTCCTTCGACTGTCACGTACCTACCATGACGCAACACTCCCATGTGGAAAAAAAAAATCACAGAAGCATTTGAAATGTCTCTTGGGTGCTTGTGTATGGCCTTGGATGTACGTAAGGCCTGTTGGTATACTTGAAGGTGCAGGGCGGTTTTTGTTTCCGTCCAGTTCCCATCTCTAGACCTTAGGAACAAGATCAGAGACTACGCTTCCCTTTGGAAACAGTTCTGTAATAGCCAATGCTATACAGTCGCTTTTGTCCTGGGCACTTTCTAACTGCCTTAGCAACTATCATTTAGTCCTGCAACAGCCCAGAGGAAGGCCCTGGTACTTGCCCTTGCCTTACAGAGCAGGGAAGTGAAAACCCATCAAGTTTATCACCTCTGCCACTAAAGTTAAGCAATTTAGCAAAACACAAGCAAGGCTACCTAGGTGAGGTAAGGGGTGGGATTGGGTTTGAACCCAGGTTGCCAGCCCTGCTCTGCTGGCTTCTTAGATCAGAAGCAGTGACTTGTCCCCAGGCAGGTTCAGACATTGCTCTCCCCTCCCCAGTGAAACATGCCCTCCTGCCGACATTCCCAGTCCACCAAGTGAGAAGCCGGCAATAGTCAGGCTCCCAAAGAACATCTCGGCACTATCAGGCCTCCACACGTCGAGCTGTTCCGTATAGATTTTTTTTTTCTCATGGCTAGAACATTGACAGCCTTCAAGATTACCCCGAGGGAGGACAGCTCTCTTTCTGACATGTGAGCCGCTGTGATTGCTGATGGAGGGTGCGGGTTTGTCTTGGGTCTGCCTCTGTCTCACTTTCCAGCTGAAATGCCCCAAGCACTTGCTGCTGCTTTTCGGTCTCTCACTGTTTCCCACAGGTTTTTTTTTAAAGGTGAAAACATAGACCTCTCTGTTTCATGTCTTGCCAGCTGTCTGGCCTGCTCCCTTCACCTCTTAGCACCAACCAGCTGCAGCAAATGGAAAGGAGTACATTTGTTCAAGGTGGGGTCGGCCACGGGGTCTGCCTTTGCGCCTCAGTGGGCGCTCCCTGCAGAGGAAGCGC
The DNA here is from genome assembly GCF_950005125.1 of Chionomys nivalis. Classification (NCBI taxonomy): domain Eukaryota; kingdom Metazoa; phylum Chordata; class Mammalia; order Rodentia; family Cricetidae; genus Chionomys; species Chionomys nivalis. Next base: position 144,464,741 of record NC_080086.1, read on the forward strand.
AAAGGATGGTTGTACCGTTGCTACTCTCCCTGGGAGGTCTTTTAAGCCCCCACCCCCAACCTCTAACCTACGTTTGATCTTGCATTCCACTGCCAAATCAGATAACGTTTTTCTCTGCCCCCAAACCTGGGACAGAACTCTACAGTTTACAAAGTACTTTTATAGTCATTCTCTTATTTAACCCTTACAACCGCGTAGTGGTAAAGAGTTATTCGCAAATTTCAGAACGAGAAAATCGGCTCAGGGTTGGGTAAATGATCTGCTCAAGTTCTTGCCATCCCTACTTAGGAATCCTCTCGACCACATGTTAGCTTTAAGGGGCTTGATCATCCGTTGCAGGAGGCTAATGCATTTCCTACTAACACTCTTCATGGCAGAGAATATCCTGAAATCTGGGGAGCACAGTAACCATGCTAAACCACAAACATCCTGGAACCTGGGGAGCCCAGTAGCCACGCTAAGCCAGGAGCATCCTGGAACCTGGGGAGCCCAGTAGCTATGCTAAGCCAGGAGCATCCTGGAACCTGGGGAGCCCAGTAGCTATGCTAAGCCAGGAGCATCCTGGAACCTGGGAAGCCCAGTAGCTACGCTAAGCCAGGAGCATCCTGGAACCTGGGGAGCCCAGTAGCCATGCTAACAGCTGTCTAATAAAGTATGTGAAGCTATTGTCATGCCGTGCAGCTTCAGGCCGCCCTTTGAACCTCACTTGCCCTGATGACCTCAGAGGACTAGGGAAGGATCAAGTGAGCTAACCTATAGCTTTACAGAGAGAGCCGGAAACACGAGGAGAGGAGTTACCTTCGCGCTGAAGTTTTTAATCCTGAATTTTCCTGGCAAACATCACAGGTTCCATTTCCTGTGTGAGTGTCTTTCTTTAGGGTGATATTGTTTCATAAACACTGTGGGAGTATTTAAAGTTACATCCTTAGTTTAAAAAGAAAGGTGGGGAGGAAGAAAAGGGGCAAAAAAAAAAAAAACCTTTAAAACCCTAAGGGTAAAGAAAAGATAGCATTAGGCTGGGGAGTCAGCACGTAAAAAATAATAAATAAACAAACAAAAACCAAGAGTCAAGGAGAAATAAAGAGAAGACAGTTTATGGTGAGCCGAAAGCTATTTGTGATCGTCTTTGTCTTATTTAGCCCCCACAGCCACTTTCTGAGGCAGATATTTTCCTTAAAAATTAAATAAATGTGTTTGAAACACACATTTGTTTCTATACTGCGCTTTAATCACAGCTGACCACTGCTATCTCCCTCCACCTCCCCCTAGGGCCCCCACTGTTCCCCTCTCATTTCATGTACCTCCCTTATTTTGGTTATTGATAACCTCTTGACTCTGATTACTGTTGTCCATATGCGTGTGGTGTGGGACCATCCACTGAAGCGTGGGCAATATAAGAGTGACCATGTCCCCAGAAGAGAGAGGCCCTGCCTCCTTCAGCAGTCACCTGTGGCTAGCGGCGCCTCAGACACGCTTGCCCCTGATGTATAGACCATGAAGCAGGCACCATGTGGTTGAAGAACGTGCGCAGACCTGGCAGCCCCTGAGGGGAGGTAGCGCTGGAAGATCTGGCCAACTTTGCTCCTAGGGCTCAGGCATCCCCCAACCTTGGCCATCAAGGTGTGAGATAGGCGCCTGAGGAACAGCCCTTAGAAAACGGAAGAGAATGATTAAGGAGAGGGCAGTCAATGCTGATCTTCTTCAAAACTCTTTTTTCCGCCCTCACTTTTAAAACCCAGAAGTTGGTCACAAAGCCATAGGGCTGGTGGCTGATGCTGTGGAGTCATTTAGCTTGTCCCACAGCCACAGCCGCTCTGAACTTCTTCCTCTGGTGCTCTCCAAACTTAGTCTTTCCTGGGCCCTGGAGATACCCTCAGCAGTTAAGGTTCACTCTTGCGGAGGATCTCGGTTGGATCCCCAGTACCCTTACGGTGGTTCCATAATCATCTGTAACTCCAGTTCTAGAGGCTCTGCCCTCTTCTGAGCTGTCTGAGTAATACACATGCACATGATCACATATATACACACAGGCAAACACTCATCCACATAAAATAAATAACTCAAAATAATTAAAAAAATAAAATTTTGCTTTTTGAGTGCCTGATAATTCATTCGCCCGGTCAAACTACATTGCCCATGGCCAGACTTTCTCATCTGTCCCTCCATTCTTCTAGCATCCTACATGGGGTTGTTACTTTTCCTTTTTTGAATAGGTAATATATTTACATAGCTCAAAAGTAAAATGTATAAGAAAGGCGATTGTGAAAATTCTCTTTCCCTTGCCTGGCTTTCATCACGCCCGTTTCACACACGGTCGGATCCCGGTTCTAGTGCTAGCGGTTGTTAATGTATCTCCAGAGTTTCTCCATGGGTATGGAAACAATTATGCCTTTTAAAGCACAAAAGGTAATAATACTCTTCCATTTTTGTACATCTCCCATTTTCTCCATTGTTACTTAAACACAGCATTTCCATTTCCTTCCCTCTTGATCCTGTCCCCAACCCCTCTCATCCTTCCTTTCTCAGTACCTAGTAATTCCTTTTATGGAATGTCATTGCATTAAAGCGGGACATTTGAAGTGTTTAAGCATTTTACAGTTGCTATTTTAAATGTTTTAGTGAAGGACTGGGGACAGCAAGGTTAGAATAGGATAAAGAGCGAAACTGAGACTATCTTTAGCTGTAAAGCTGTGATCTGGGAGGCAGGAATTAAAAACCTTCTGGCTCTGCCTTGTGACAGAGCACATCTGGAGTGCCAGAGGCTGCATTTTGGCTACAGCTGTTCACTGGGGAAAAGACGGGAAACAATCCTCCCCGGTGAAACCGCAACACACCTGAGCTCGGCTTGCTGTCTCGGGGTGAGGACAGATTGACGGCTGGTGTATGAGCTGCCCAAAGGTAAACTCCTGTAATAAAGAAATTGATAGCATGACAGATAGCAGCGAGATAAGGGCTGTTATCCACAGATAAAGCTCTTTCAACAGGCTGCTACCAATTCGATCCCGTAGCTTGCAGCTGAAGAAAAGAGACCAATAGCTCATTCCTACACCTCTGAGGAAGCTCGGACCTAGCAGTCAGGGATTCGTCATTGTACCACAGACACACGTCAGGTAAAATCCCCCAGCAAAGGGCAAAGAGTTTAAAACAGAAACAATGTAATCTTAGATGTGCAATATTTGGTAATACAGTAATTATTTTGGTGATAGGATCAGGGGAAGTTTCATCTTGGGTTTTTTTTTTTTTTTGAGGTTAGAAATCACATGTGTGAGATTTTATGTTGTCGTTTTGGTGTGAAACCTTGGTTTTCCTCTGTAGATAGATAAGGATTAACTTGTTCGCTGACATCACAGGTCACCACTATACTTAGACATGGATAAATCTGAAGAATTTGAGGGATGTACCCGAGAAATTAGAATGCGAAATTATGGAATATTCCCATACTTTACACTGTGTGAATACAGGTTGCTGTGACTGGACAGGACAAAGTCAGGCAGGAGAGCAGAACTGAGAATGATGGGAAGAAGAAGGGCGGAGTCAGAGGAGTCTGGAGCAGAAGCAAAGAAGCAGGTTGGGAACGCCATGCTGAGAAAAGGTAACCAAGCCACCGGCAAAACATGGATAAGAAATATGAGGTATTTAAAAATGTACAAGTTAGCTAATAACAAGCCTGAGTTATTGGCTGAACATTTATAATTCATATTAAGTCTCCATGTTTGTTATTTGGGGCCTGGTGGGCAGAAAAGAAACATTCACCTGCATGAAATTATCAGCCAATGCTCTTTTGTAAACTGGTTGAAATTTCAACTAATTTGAATTTATATTATTTATGTTACATTTTTCTCTCCTTTTGTTTAATCCTTCGTTTGTTCATTTGCCCTTATTTTTGAGACTAGGTCTGATGCAGCCCAGGCAGACTAGAATTTTCCATGTTCCAAGAATGACTTTGAATCCTGACCCTTCTGCGCCATCACCCAAGCGCAAGATTAAACAAAAGGAGAGAAAAATGTAACATTGGGGTTGAATGGAGATGGCAAGACAGAAGAAAGAACGAAGCTGCAGTGTGATTGACGTGGGGTTTCTCAAGCCTTGATCTTCAGGAAAAGCCTTTCAAACAATGCAGTTTATGAATATATTTATTAAAAATAGCAATGCTCTTGGCATTGGAGTGAGTCGGGCATATTTTGCATCTTTTGTAACTATGGAAAACTTTTCCGAGGTTCATTGAGAAATATTTTTGTTCCTTGTTTCTGTGTTGAAGCAGAGTCTCACTGTATAGCCTAAATTGGTGTGGAACTTGTGACCACCCTTTTGCATGATGGGATTGCAGGCATATGCCACCATGTTTAGTGCAAGAAAAATATTTGTCAGTTCATTGAAATCCAAGTAACTCTGGAAGGTAGTCAGATTTGAATTTCTTTTTTCTTCTATGAAGACCGATGAAGAATACAACAAGGGTGTTTTTATCTTCGTCTCATGGACTATGTCATATAAAATCCTCAGGGAAGGTCTTCTTTGCTTCTCATTTTCACCTTTTTGTTTCAAAAATTTCTATCAGAGGACAACTTGCAGGACTTGATTCTCTCCTTACACCATATGAAGCCCAGGTCCTGAACTCAGATCTTCAGGCTTGGTGACAGGGCTTTCACTTCCTGAGCCTTCAGTTGGGCCCTGAGCCATCTTGCCTGCCCCAATTTTAGGCTTTTGAAAGTAATTTTTTGAAAGTTTGGAGGGGCAATTTCAGAAATATGAATAAATAGCTTGCTTATTCATGAGCCAAAAGAGCTTTAAGACTCCGTAATGAACAGATTCTGTTTTCCCTAAGCTGAAGTTGCGGGCAGTTGTGGTCCCCTGATGTGGTGCTGGGAATGACCTAAGCACATCCTCTGGGTTAAGCCACACACTGATCCTACCTGGCTAACATCTGTCTGTAGAGAGCCGTGTGGAGTCACACCTGATGGCTATGTGTAGAGAGCTGCGTGGAGTCGCACCTGATGGTGCTGGCTCCCGCCCTCCGCCATCCCGAAAGCGAGTGCTCTCTGTGATAATCAACTCCTATGGCTAAAGCCTGACTTATGCTATTATCACGCAATGACTGTCAGCTGCTTGCATATGCGTGGACCTATGGGCAGTGCCCACCTGGCAATCTGGGGTTGGCAGCCCAGGCCTTCTTAAGGGCTGGGAGAGGTTTGCCCAGGGAGAGAGGAAAAGAGATAGAGGGAGAGAGAGAGATTTTACAATTGTCAAAAGGTCCTGAATAAAACTGCAGTGAGAAGAGCTCCGGTGGTCGCGTCATCCTCGCTGGACGAGGGGGGCCGCGACAGTTGGTGGCCCGTACGGGGACAAGTGGTGCCGCGTACGGGGATCCTCCAAACCTCTCTCCGTGGAGCCCAGAACTTGCTGCAGTCAGGGGGTGCACCGGATAATCCTCAGGTAAAGACTGGGGATCCGCGAAAAAAGCGGGTTTTCCCGCTCTCGCCAGTAGAAGGGAGAGTGGGGGTAATAGGGCTGCGACTATAGCAGACGGATCAAAGTGAGAGCCACGACCAAAGTGGACGGTTTAAAATGAAAATAAAAGAAAGAATGGGATTTTAGAATGGGCGCTTCAACATCACACTTGATTTTTCTGGCTCTTAACGAGCTGTTAAGGAGCACATTGGAAAGGTTTTTGACTGAATGTGACACAATTGCTCCTTGGTTTGTCGTCTCTGGCAATCTTAATGTGTCATCCTGGGACAAGCTTGGTAGAGATATGAATTTTGCTGCAGAACAAGGTACGCTAAGGAAGGGAGTTAGATTCATGTGGTTTGAATTACCGAGGCCTCCTGAGTTTGCAGTGGAGAGTGAGCAGCTGCGGCTCCAAGGCCAAGCAGCGCTGAGGGTCTGCGAAGCTGCAAACACCCAGGACCTGCCTTGAGGACCAACAAGGCCAGAACGCTAGGCCACTCCCAGCGTGTGCCTCAGGGCATAGAAGCACAACTGTGATAAGATCTGTTGGCTTGGACCTCTGTCCCTGTCAGGGGCAACAGGCCGAGATGGGATCCGTCCCACCCCGATGGGGCCCGGCCGCTCTGCGCTGCCAAGCCTCTACCTTACAGCTAGGTGGGGAGGTAGAGTCTCTGCCTCTCCCCCGCTGCTGCGACCTGCGTCCCAGCGCAGCTGGAAAATGGCAGTAAATTGCAGTAAATACCCTTAAGAATGCAACGTCCCCGCTCAGCAGGAAGTAGCCAGACAGACTGACAACGCCCAAATTCCCTAAAACGTGTAAGTGGGGACCCTTCAATGGTTGCAGAGCAGCAAGCCTGCTTCCCTGAGTTCCGCTCCACTCCATGCACCAGTCTGGACCCAGAACAAATGCAGCTGGGGCAGAAAGGCAGCTGGAGCAGAGCTGGAGCAGAGCTTTGCTAGGTGGCTGTGGTGGAAGGCACATTGCCTCAGCAGTCGGTGCCTAGCCTGGCGGATGCCACAGCAGTGCTAAGAGTATCAGCAAAGCAACAAGTGCTGGAGCTGAGACAAGCTGGAGCACAGACGCCACAGGGCTGCCCGAGAACGCAGCGTAGCTGCAGGGCAAGGAAAGGCAATGGCAGTTTTAGGCTCTGCACACCGCTGAAGAGTCTGCAACAGAGTGAATTTAAATCAAGAGACTGCCCTATTGTAAGAGCAGGTACCTGTGTGTACTGTTTTAGCCAAAGGGTTGGTAGAATACCATAGCCCAAATGGGAGGTTGGGTCTAGTGGTGATTGGGAACCCTACTGCTGGCAATCTCAACACCTGTTGTCATGGGCATTTATCTTTAAATTCTGTGTAAGATCAGACAACCCATGAGAATACAGCATATGGTCACTTAGCAGAAGCAGGATCAGCTGAGCTGCTAGGGAAGCCAAAGAGGTGCACGAGGAGAAGGTGTCTTCCATGCACTCAGCTGACAAGAATGAATGTGCCACGGGGGTATGGCAGCTGGGGTATGTTAAGAGAGGCAAGTCCATACCCTAGTCTGTCAGACATTTCTATCCATCCAGGGCTGTGTGTGACCAGCATTCAGTATGAAACATTAACCTATGCAGCTAATCTGTCTAAAGAATTGTCTAGATATCTTTTAGGTAATTGGTCTGGTGAATTCAAAAACAACTGGAAAAGCTGCGGATGACGATTGCGACTGCAGATTCCACACGCATGGATACCAGCCTGGCAGAAGGACTATCCTCCTGGATCACTCCATGGATCATCTGAAGGAGTGGGCGGGAGTAGGAGCCCTAACAGGCTTAATGGTGCTTGCCTCCCTGGTATGCCTGTGGTGCGTCTGTCACGTAAGGGTTTCACAGCATTGCAATGCAGTTATAATCATTCAGGCCTTCACGGTCATTGAAGCAGGACAGTCTCCCCAAGTTTGGCTATCTATTAAAAGAGAAGCGAGCACAGGATGCGAGGCTTGCGCACTGCACTTGAGGTAAGCATACATCAACCTCAAGAAGAGCAAGTCTGATTGCATGTGGGTTGGTGTCTAGCTCCCACCTCTGTAAAAGGACACCGGACAGGTCTAGTGTTCTCTGGGTGGATGACACCTGGACAGACACTAGTACATGTTCCATTTTTAACAGAGATCAGACCTCTACTCTTGCCTGTTGCTTTGCAAAATAAAAAGGGGGAACTGTAGAGAGCCGTGTGGAGTCACACCTGATGGCTATGTGTAGAGAGCTGCGTGGAGTCGCACCTGATGGTGCTGGCTCCCGCCCTCCGCCATCCCGAAAGCGAGTGCTCTCTGTGATAATCAACTCCTATGGCTAAAGCCTGACTTATGCTATTATCACGCAATGACTGTCAGCTGCTTGCATATGCGTGGACCTATGGGCAGTGCCCACCTGGCAATCTGGGGTTGGCAGCCCAGGCCTTCTTAAGGGCTGGGAGAGGTTTGCCCAGGGAGAGAGGAAAAGAGATAGAGGGAGAGAGAGAGATTTTACAATTGTCAAAAGGTCCTGAATAAAACTGCAGTGAGAAGAGCTCCGGTGGTCGCGTCATCCTCGCTGGACGAGGGGGGCCGCGACAGTTGGTGGCCCGTACGGGGACAAGTGGTGCCGCGTACGGGGATCCTCCAAACCTCTCTCCGTGGAGCCCAGAACTTGCTGCAGTCAGGGGGTGCACCGGATAATCCTCAGGTAAAGACTGGGGATCCGCGAAAAAAGCGGGTTTTCCCGCTCTCGCCAGTAGAAGGGAGAGTGGGGGTAATAGGGCTGCGACTATAGCAGACGGATCAAAGTGAGAGCCACGACCAAAGTGGACGGTTTAAAATGAAAATAAAAGAAAGAATGGGATTTTAGAATGGGCGCTTCAACATCACACTTGATTTTTCTGGCTCTTAACGAGCTGTTAAGGAGCACATTGGAAAGGTTTTTGACTGAATGTGACACAATTGCTCCTTGGTTTGTCGTCTCTGGCAATCTTAATGTGTCATCCTGGGACAAGCTTGGTAGAGATATGAATTTTGCTGCAGAACAAGGTACGCTAAGGAAGGGAGTTAGATTCATGTGGTTTGAATTACCGAGGCCTCCTGAGTTTGCAGTGGAGAGTGAGCAGCTGCGGCTCCAAGGCCAAGCAGCGCTGAGGGTCTGCGAAGCTGCAAACACCCAGGACCTGCCTTGAGGACCAACAAGGCCAGAACGCTAGGCCACTCCCAGCGTGTGCCTCAGGGCATAGAAGCACAACTGTGATAAGATCTGTTGGCTTGGACCTCTGTCCCTGTCAGGGGCAACAGGCCGAGATGGGATCCGTCCCACCCCGATGGGGCCCGGCCGCTCTGCGCTGCCAAGCCTCTACCTTACAGCTAGGTGGGGAGGTAGAGTCTCTGCCTCTCCCCCGCTGCTGCGACCTGCGTCCCAGCGCAGCTGGAAAATGGCAGTAAATTGCAGTAAATACCCTTAAGAATGCAACGTCCCCGCTCAGCAGGAAGTAGCCAGACAGACTGACAACGCCCAAATTCCCTAAAACGTGTAAGTGGGGACCCTTCAATGGTTGCAGAGCAGCAAGCCTGCTTCCCTGAGTTCCGCTCCACTCCATGCACCAGTCTGGACCCAGAACAAATGCAGCTGGGGCAGAAAGGCAGCTGGAGCAGAGCTGGAGCAGAGCTTTGCTAGGTGGCTGTGGTGGAAGGCACATTGCCTCAGCAGTCGGTGCCTAGCCTGGCGGATGCCACAGCAGTGCTAAGAGTATCAGCAAAGCAACAAGTGCTGGAGCTGAGACAAGCTGGAGCACAGACGCCACAGGGCTGCCCGAGAACGCAGCGTAGCTGCAGGGCAAGGAAAGGCAATGGCAGTTTTAGGCTCTGCACACCGCTGAAGAGTCTGCAACAGAGTGAATTTAAATCAAGAGACTGCCCTATTGTAAGAGCAGGTACCTGTGTGTACTGTTTTAGCCAAAGGGTTGGTAGAATACCATAGCCCAAATGGGAGGTTGGGTCTAGTGGTGATTGGGAACCCTACTGCTGGCAATCTCAACACCTGTTGTCATGGGCATTTATCTTTAAATTCTGTGTAAGATCAGACAACCCATGAGAATACAGCATATGGTCACTTAGCAGAAGCAGGATCAGCTGAGCTGCTAGGGAAGCCAAAGAGGTGCACGAGGAGAAGGTGTCTTCCATGCACTCAGCTGACAATGAATGTGCCATGGGGGTATGGCAGCTGGGGTATGTTAAGAGAGGCAAGTCCATACCCTAGTCTGTCAGACATTTCTATCCATCCAGGGCTGTGTGTGACCAGCATTCAGTATGAAACATTAACCTATGCAGCTAATCTGTCTAAAGAATTGTCTAGATATCTTTTAGGTAATTGGTCTGGTGAATTCAAAAACAACTGGAAAAGCTGCGGATGACGATTGCGACTGCAGATTCCACACGCATGGATACCAGCCTGGCAGAAGGACTATCCTCCTGGATCACTCCATGGATCATCTGAAGGAGTGGGCGGGAGTAGGAGCCCTAACAGGCTTAATGGTGCTTGCCTCCCTGGTATGCCTGTGGTGCGTCTGTCACGTAAGGGTTTCACAGCATTGCAATGCAGTTATAATCATTCAGGCCTTCACGGTCATTGAAGCAGGACAGTCTCCCCAAGTTTGGCTATCTATTAAAAGAGAAGCGAGCACAGGATGCGAGGCTTGCGCACTGCACTTGAGGTAAGCATACATCAACCTCAAGAAGAGCAAGTCTGATTGCATGTGGGTTGGTGTCTAGCTCCCACCTCTGTAAAAGGACACCGGACAGGTCTAGTGTTCTCTGGGTGGATGACACCTGGACAGACACTAGTACATGTTCCATTTTTAACAGAGATCAGACCTCTACTCTTGCCTGTTGCTTTGCAAAATAAAAAGGGGGAACTGTAGAGAGCCGTGTGGAGTCACACCTGATGGCTATGTGTAGAGAGCTGCGTGGAGTCGCACCTGATGGTGCTGGCTCCCGCCCTCCGCCATCCCGAAAGCGAGTGCTCTCTGTGATAATCAACTCCTATGGCTAAAGCCTGACTTATGCTATTATCACGCAATGACTGTCAGCTGCTTGCATATGCGTGGACCTATGGGCAGTGCCCACCTGGCAATCTGGGGTTGGCAGCCCAGGCCTTCTTAAGGGCTGGGAGAGGTTTGCCCAGGGAGAGAGGAAAAGAGATAGAGGGAGAGAGAGAGATTTTACAATTGTCAAAAGGTCCTGAATAAAACTGCAGTGAGAAGAGCTCCGGTGGTCGCGTCATCCTCGCTGGACGAGGGGGGCCGCGACAGTTGGTGGCCCGTACGGGGACAAGTGGTGCCGCGTACGGGGATCCTCCAAACCTCTCTCCGTGGAGCCCAGAACTTGCTGCAGTCAGGGGGTGCACCGGATAATCCTCAGGTAAAGACTGGGGATCCGCGAAAAAAGCGGGTTTTCCCGCTCTCGCCAGTAGAAGGGAGAGTGGGGGTAATAGGGCTGCGACTATAGCAGACGGATCAAAGTGAGAGCCACGACCAAAGTGGACGGTTTAAAATGAAAATAAAAGAAAGAATGGGATTTTAGAATGGGCGCTTCAACATCACACTTGATTTTTCTGGCTCTTAACGAGCTGTTAAGGAGCACATTGGAAAGGTTTTTGACTGAATGTGACACAATTGCTCCTTGGTTTGTCGTCTCTGGCAATCTTAATGTGTCATCCTGGGACAAGCTTGGTAGAGATATGAATTTTGCTGCAGAACAAGGTACGCTAAGGAAGGGAGTTAGATTCATGTGGTTTGAATTACCGAGGCCTCCTGAGTTTGCAGTGGAGAGTGAGCAGCTGCGGCTCCAAGGCCAAGCAGCGCTGAGGGTCTGCGAAGCTGCAAACACCCAGGACCTGCCTTGAGGACCAACAAGGCCAGAACGCTAGGCCACTCCCAGCGTGTGCCTCAGGGCATAGAAGCACAACTGTGATAAGATCTGTTGGCTTGGACCTCTGTCCCTGTCAGGGGCAACAGGCCGAGATGGGATCCGTCCCACCCCGATGGGGCCCGGCCGCTCTGCGCTGCCAAGCCTCTACCTTACAGCTAGGTGGGGAGGTAGAGTCTCTGCCTCTCCCCCGCTGCTGCGACCTGCGTCCCAGCGCAGCTGGAAAATGGCAGTAAATTGCAGTAAATACCCTTAAGAATGCAACGTCCCCGCTCAGCAGGAAGTAGCCAGACAGACTGACAACGCCCAAATTCCCTAAAACGTGTAAGTGGGGACCCTTCAATGGTTGCAGAGCAGCAAGCCTGCTTCCCTGAGTTCCGCTCCACTCCATGCACCAGTCTGGACCCAGAACAAATGCAGCTGGGGCAGAAAGGCAGCTGGAGCAGAGCTGGAGCAGAGCTTTGCTAGGTGGCTGTGGTGGAAGGCACATTGCCTCAGCAGTCGGTGCCTAGCCTGGCGGATGCCACAGCAGTGCTAAGAGTATCAGCAAAGCAACAAGTGCTGGAGCTGAGACAAGCTGGAGCACAGACGCCACAGGGCTGCCCGAGAACGCAGCGTAGCTGCAGGGCAAGGAAAGGCAATGGCAGTTTTAGGCTCTGCACACCGCTGAAGAGTCTGCAACAGAGTGAATTTAAATCAAGAGACTGCCCTATTGTAAGAGCAGGTACCTGTGTGTACTGTTTTAGCCAAAGGGTTGGTAGAATACCATAGCCCAAATGGGAGGTTGGGTCTAGTGGTGATTGGGAACCCTACTGCTGGCAATCTCAACACCTGTTGTCATGGGCATTTATCTTTAAATTCTGTGTAAGATCAGACAACCCATGAGAATACAGCATATGGTCACTTAGCAGAAGCAGGATCAGCTGAGCTGCTAGGGAAGCCAAAGAGGTGCACGAGGAGAAGGTGTCTTCCATGCACTCAGCTGACAAGAATGAATGTGCCACGGGGGTATGGCAGCTGGGGTATGTTAAGAGAGGCAAGTCCATACCCTAGTCTGTCAGACATTTCTATCCATCCAGGGCTGTGTGTGACCAGCATTCAGTATGAAACATTAACCTATGCAGCTAATCTGTCTAAAGAATTGTCTAGATATCTTTTAGGTAATTGGTCTGGTGAATTCAAAAACAACTGGAAAAGCTGCGGATGACGATTGCGACTGCAGATTCCACACGCATGGATACCAGCCTGGCAGAAGGACTATCCTCCTGGATCACTCCATGGATCATCTGAAGGAGTGGGCGGGAGTAGGAGCCCTAACAGGCTTAATGGTGCTTGCCTCCCTGGTATGCCTGTGGTGCGTCTGTCACGTAAGGGTTTCACAGCATTGCAATGCAGTTATAATCATTCAGGCCTTCACGGTCATTGAAGCAGGACAGTCTCCCCAAGTTTGGCTATCTATTAAAAGAGAAGCGAGCACAGGATGCGAGGCTTGCGCACTGCACTTGAGGTAAGCATACATCAACCTCAAGAAGAGCAAGTCTGATTGCATGTGGGTTGGTGTCTAGCTCCCACCTCTGTAAAAGGACACCGGACAGGTCTAGTGTTCTCTGGGTGGATGACACCTGGACAGACACTAGTACATGTTCCATTTTTAACAGAGATCAGACCTCTACTCTTGCCTGTTGCTTTGCAAAATAAAAAGGGGGAACTGTAGAGAGCCGTGTGGAGTCACACCTGATGGCTATGTGTAGAGAGCTGCGTGGAGTCGCACCTGATGGTGCTGGCTCCCGCCCTCCGCCATCCCGAAAGCGAGTGCTCTCTGTGATAATCAACTCCTATGGCTAAAGCCTGACTTATGCTATTATCACGCAATGACTGTCAGCTGCTTGCATATGCGTGGACCTATGGGCAGTGCCCACCTGGCAATCTGGGGTTGGCAGCCCAGGCCTTCTTAAGGGCTGGGAGAGGTTTGCCCAGGGAGAGAGGAAAAGAGATAGAGGGAGAGAGAGAGATTTTACAATTGTCAAAAGGTCCTGAATAAAACTGCAGTGAGAAGAGCTCCGGTGGTCGCGTCATCCTCGCTGGACGAGGGGGGCCGCGACATCTGTCAACCTGCTGTCACCGGTAACCTACTGAAGAAAGTCTTTTCTATTTGTGAGACTAAGTTTGGACCTGTTCTCTCAGGCTCCCATGGTGTGCGGTGGCCCAGCTGTGTTGTGCTGTTGAAGACACGCTAGCATGCTGTGCTTTGTGTCATGGTTCTATTTACTGGGCCGCTTCTCTTTCTCACCCTACCATGCTCTTCTGGCGCCCAAGGACTGTGTTTTGTTTACGATCGGGCCTCAGGTATATAAGAAATACTTACGAAATAAATTATGTACAACTGAATAAGTTAACAAAATACTTTGACATTGTTATTCAAACAATGATTTTTTGCATACGAAGCTTTCTTTTGCCAATTTTGAAAATAAGTTTCAAAAAGGGCAGTGGTAGACAATGCATTAAGATTCCCTGTTGAGGGACTGGAGAGATGTCTCAGTAGCTAATAGGGCAGACTGCTCGCAGGGCAGTGGTGCCGTAGGCCTTTAATCCCCAGCAGAGGCAGGTGGACCTCCGTGAGTTTGAGGCCAACCTGATCTACATAGTAAGTTTCAGGACAGCCAGGGCTACACAGAGAAACCCTGTCTCGAACCCCCTTCGTCCCCCTGCCCAAAGAGGGCAGACTGCTCTGCTCTTTCAGAGGGTGGGTACTTGGTTCCCAGCACCCAATTCAGGTGGCTCACAACTCCCTGAGACTCCAGTTCCTAACACCCTCTTCTGGTCTCCCTGGCAGCAGAGCTCGTGTATACACATAATGAAAAGATAAGTCTCTAGAAAGAATTAATGTGAGTAAAATAACATTCATTGTTATTTTGCTTCTATCCTTAACTTTCAAAATAATAAAGTGGATCTTTAGTATTACCCATAATTAAATTACATTATTTGACTCCTAAATTTCCCAGCATTTTATTGTGAAAATCTTTAATCATCCATGAATGGGATAAATTGTGTAGTACACATCATAGTATATGTCTATCGTCTATACTCTACATGTCAGACATCGTGCCTGACTTAGACATAAATTTTATTATTATTAATTGTATTATTATTACTTTGGTTTTTTTGAGACAGGGTCTCACTATGTAGTTCTGGCTGTTCTGGAACTCACTATGTAGACCAGGCTGGCCTCAAACTTCACAGAGATATTCCTACCTCTGCCTATATAGTGCTGGGGCTAAAGTCATGTGCCATTATGCCCAGATGACATGAATTATAAATGTGTAATTTTAGCATAATAAAAAAGTCTATCGTAGTGGTTTAAAACTGTTGACCTTATAGTCGTTACTAAGTAAAAAGAAAAATCATCTGCTAAAAAGTTAACAACAAAAGAAGGAGCAAAACCTCATTTTAAATTCAAAAGGGAAAAATACATTGTTTTCATGCAGCAACACTAGTGGAAATGTCAAATAATCGAGTCAGGTAGTAACCTGGTTTAGTCTGTGGCCCTTTGCTGTGTTGAAGGACATGGAAAGGGAACGCGACAGGAGACGATTGTCCATGTATGTATGGGTGCGGTGTGTACCTTCTTCCTACGTTCTCAGCTAGTCAGCCCTCTCTCTTTTTCCTTTTTTTTTTCTTGGTTCCAGTGTCTTCACCATAAACAGCTTGTTCAGGGATTGCAAGCAACAGGGCGCTTCCTCCAGAGCAGAGTTTGTTTCTATAGCAATTTAGAAAAGACACAATTTAGCTGCAGAGTGCAAATTGCTGTGGCCACTCAGGTCATGCTCCCTGGGTAGGTCATGTGGGTGGAAGTTCTTATGACATCACAGCCCGGCTCAACTGAATTAACTGAATTAGCTTTTTTCTTTTTCTTTTTTTTTTTCCCTGACAGAATCCTAAATTGAAATTATTACTTAGCCCAATTGGAGGTAGTTAACAAGAACCCCAAATCTCACAGAAGTCTTTGCTTAGCATGCGGGATTGACTCCCATGCCGATGAGCTGAAAGGGAAGCAAGTCTGGCCTTGAAGATAGATGGACAGCGGGTTTTCTCAGCATTGAAGGTCCAGAAGGCTAGCTTGCAAACCTTGTGCACAGTCAGCCCCCATGCCGATGCCACCACCGAGTAAGCACTGTCTTTGACATCACATCAAGTGGCCTGCGGCACCACAGAGAACTGGTGAGCAGATACTGCATTGTCCTCCCGCCACAGGCAGCAGAGAAATGCAGATGTGATACACGTGGGCCCTGACTTAGAGAAGCTTTGATTTTACACATGTATGTATATGGAGGTCAAAGAGAAATTGTGGGCATCAGCTCTTCCCAAGGGACTGGACTCAGGGTATCACCAGGCTTGGTGCCCCATCTGCTGAGTTACCCCACTAGCCCACTACCCATGCCCTTTGTTTTTAAGACTAAAATCTCAACCATCTGTTCAAAGTAGTCAAATTTTGTGAAGAAAGGGAACTGAAGTGAACTGATCAAGCATTTTCTTTTCCTGAGACAGGGTTTCTCTGAGTAGCTCTGACTGTCCTGGAACTTGCTCTGTAGACCAGGCTGGCCTCAAACTCATAGAGATCCCCCTGCCTCTGCCTCCTGAGTACTGGGCCACTGCAGCCAGCTTCAGTGAGATTTTAAAGAAGCTTTAATTACTTTTATGCTATGTGTATGGGCGTTTTGCCTGCACGTATGTGTGTGCACTGTGTGTGTGTACTACGTGTGTGCACGTATGTGTGTGCACTACTCAAGGAGGCACTGGAACTCTTGAAACTGGATATACAGATATCTGGAGCTGCTGTGTAGATGCTGGAAACTGAATCCTAGTCCTCTGCAAGAGCAGTAAATGTTCTTAACTGTGGAACCATTTCTTTAGCCCACACGAAAATTGTTTTATATTATATATTTTTATTTTTGAGAGAATCTCTCTATGTAGCCCTAGCTGTACTAAAACTCACTATGCAGACCAGACTGGCCTTGAACTCGCAGAGATCTGTCTGCCTCTGCCTCCCAAAAGTGCTAGTTTTAAAAGCTTGCACCACTATTCCCAGCTTGAGAATTATTTTAAAAGGAAGGCAGGAAACACATTTTCCTGCTTGTAAAAATTCATAGATAAATCAATATTGTGCAAGTATTTTTTAATTTTAAGAAATACCTTGAGATTGAATTAAAGTACTTTCAGATGCTTTGAGATCAGCTCTTAATATTCTCTTTAGTTTTATGTGGGTTTTTTGTTGTCTTTAAAGATTATTTTTATATTTATGTGGGTATGTGTGCATTTGTATGCCATATGTATTCTACATGCATTGTGAATATAGGTGACCCTGGAGTGCAGGTGTTGGACACCCTGAACTTTAGAATCACCGGCACGTGTTTGCGAGCCACAGACTGGGAACTGAACTCCTGCACTCAGGTCCCCTTGCAGAGCAGAAAGCTCTTAACCCAGACCCATCTCTCTGTCACAGGATTTGACATGTCTTTGAACTTGTCTGCCACCTGTTTGGGGCCCATCTTGAATATTCAAGCCATTTTCCTGTTCTGTCTTTCCTTGGGAACATTTGTGACTTCATTCACATTTTCTTGTCTATGAATCAAAACAAAAGCTTGAATTCAAAGTTCCTTCAGATATAGTTTGTCCATAGATTGGCTACTTAAAAAGCCTGTAGTAAAGCTCTTTAAAATAAGAAGTGTAGTTATTGTCACATACCTCTCTCTTTCTCTCTCTCTCTCTCTCTCTCTCTCTCTCTCACACACACACACACACACACACAACTTTTAAATTTCTCGCTGTTTAAAAATGAATAATGTGTCCCTCTAGATTCTGTTTGGAGTTACTAGTCATAGCTTTCTCTCAGTTGCGGTGACCATCTCTGCGGAGCCCTCCTTGGAGAGCATGGCAGGAAAGCTCTCTGAGTGTCACTGTTCCTGTTATTGATGTTGGTGGCAGAGCCTTCTAACTCCAACCCCTGCTGAGCCTTTAGGAACCTGGTAGATTGTTAACAAGGTTAGCTGGAGTTCATGAACTCTGCTCTGTAGACATGCAAAGTCTTAGCGCTTTGATATGGAATTGGCAGGGAAAGCGGTCTCATATTAAAAAAAATGCATTGTTTATAAAGGACAAACTTATGAAAGCATGTTAGGTTTTAATACAGTTTCTGCTGTAGAAATATTGCATTTTCACATGGAATGTACCTAGAGAATTGCTATAGAAACTTGGTTCTGACAGTATGCATAGAATCCTTCAGCCGTTTAAAAGCAAATAACGAATGGGTTTTTTTCCCTATATGTTAATGGAAGCAATTTAGAAATATTTAGTTATTTACATAAAGAAAGTGTATGGTAGCAGTGCCACGAAAATCAGTCATTTGGAAATGATCAGAATCCGCAGTCATTAAGGGGTGTGTTTGTTACTCGCATACAATTAAGGACATATTTAGAGGAACAATTGCCGCTGCTGCATTAGATTTACAGTTAAGATGCCCGGTGGGACACACAGTGAACTGCAGAGCCAAAGTATTTTTCTAGGGGGAGTCTGGGTATGGAAACTAGAAGAATTTGCTGGTCCCCGAGAATCTCACAAACACCCCTGGGGAAGGCTCTGTTTATTGTCAGAATTTAGCAACAGGAGGGGAAAAACTCAGAGAATCACCCAACAGGGCCATCTCTTCCTCCTCCCTTGGCTCTTGGTCTTGCACCCTCTCAATAGGTCTTTTAAGCTAAAGGAACATGTTTGACCTCATTCCAGCTATGGGCTGATTCATGGGGTCAGACTCCACTAGTCTGAATAGCTCTCTCCAGGAAAGGGAGGTACTTCCTGGTGGGTGCCCGGCTTCTTTGTGTGGAAAACTGGCTGCTCCGCTTACACCTCCCCACACACACTATTAGCATTTATTGAGGATTTGGTGAACAACTGGGCACACCAAAAGGAGGAAGAGCTGAAGCCAGCTGATCTTTCAGGAGTCTTTCCCCTCTTTTGCCCAGGGAGACAAAAAGTACCCCAGTAGAGGTACTGAGAGGTTCCCCCACGTAGATGGGTCGGACAGGCATCCTGGTGTGTGGAGGAGCCCACCTGGCAAGAGAAAGCATTGTATCCAGACAGCGTGGAACCAAAGAATCAGGCTGTGTTTGGAAGGCAGTAAGCAGCCTGATGTGTGATTAAGCGTTCGAAACAAGGCTTGTGGGATGCAGAGGTGGGAATCGTGAGGCAGAGTGATAAAAACTATGGACTCTCTCTCTCTCTCTCTCTCTCTCTCTCTCTCTCTCTCTCTCTCTCTCTCTCTCTCTCTGTGTGTGTGTGTGTGTGTATGTGTGTGGGGGGAGAGGGAAAGGGAGAGAGAGAGAGGAGAGAGAGAAGCAGAGGATTCTATCTCTTGTTATGTTATACAAGCCGTTAAAAGAAAAATATTAAAGTTAGGTGGCAAAGGATCACTTTGACATGAGGGCTGATGAGAAAATAGGTTAGAAACAGGGAAATTAGGAATCCAGGTGAGGAGTGATGAAGTCTCATGTACTCCCTTCTACATGGGAATAGAAGAGCAATTTGGGAGGCAAAATTAACCGTATTTAGTGATAGATGGGATTTGGGAGTTGTGGTGGTTTGAAAGAAAATGATCCCCAAAGGGAAGAGCACCAGGAGGTATGGCCTTGGAGTAGGTGTCACCTTATTGGAGGAAGTACGCCATGCTGGAGGCAGGCTTTGAGGGCTCGTATATACTCAAGCCATGCCCATTGAGACAGACCACTTCCTGTTGCCTATGCGAGCTGTAGGACTCTAAGCTGCTTCTCTAGCTCCTTGTCTGCCTGCACACTGCCATGGTCCACCGTGACTAAACCTCTGAAACTGTAGGTGAGCCACCCCAATGAAATGTTTTCCTTTATAAGAATTGCCATGGTCATGGTGTCTCTTCACAGCGATAGAAACCCTAACTAAGAAGAAGGAAGCAAAAGGAGTGATGAATGACTTCAGAGTTGTGGGAACTGGTGCTGGTGTGGACGGTGGGAGGGCAGGATCTCCAGACTACAGGGCAGGACCAAGATGGCTTGGCGCTTTTAGAAGACAGATGGGTTAGTGGTGTGCACCTGGGTAGAATCATTACTTAAATGTCAGAGCAAGTTCCTAGAAATGGTTATTGTTCTGTCAGAACTCCTGAAGTGAGAAAAGAAAACTGCAGGGATAAAAGATGAGGAAGGACAAACAGATAGAGGTTGTGTCCAGAGAACCAATCTCTAGAAGTTCCCATGAGGGAACAGTTGGTAGTGTTGCTTCTCATAGGCAAACTGCCCTCCTTGCATTTCTCCTGCCCGACTGCCCAGGCAGGGGCAGGGTGATCTCTTGAGGTCCAGTCAAGGAGAACTACATCCCCCTGAGGAGCTGCTTCCTTCTTTTTCTCCTACTACCTTAACCCACCCCACTTTAAGAATTGGCTCCTTTCTGCAGTGACCTTGGGTCCCCCCAAAGCACTTGACAACATGTGCCCTGAGTTCACAGTGAAGAAGTGCTCAAACTAACTATGATTTCACTTAGAGCCACACAGCAGTTACCATTTTTGTGTATGCAGTGAACCGCACATCTCTGCTTCCCAAACTTGTTTACAACTAACCTAATGAGCCAGTATCCCCCGTGATTCACCCCTCGCCCCCGTATCACCCCCAGCCCGAGTGTCATTGACAGGAGACTTGGGCTCAGGTTGGGTGGAAGTCTGTCCTGCACCTTGAGCCTCCTCTAACTTCAGGCCACATTGTTTGAGGGGATCCAAGAGCAAACTGATCAGGAGAAACCAGCCAGGCATTCCTCTTTTCTAGTTCCCAGACTCCTAGAAATTCCTCTCGTAAAAACAGTTCCTCGGGGCTGGAAAGGTGGTTAAGAGCACTTATATATGCAGAGGACCTGGGTTCGACTCCCAGCACCCACATGGTGGGCCACAACTATCCAGAACTGCAGTCCCGGGGTATTGGAAGCCCTCTTCTGACTTCCTGGGGGTACCGGGCATGTATGTGATGCATACACATACATGCAGGAAAAACATTCGTACACAGAAGACAAAATAAATAATCTAAAAATAAAACCAGCCAGTTCGTCACCGGAGCGACAGGAGACTCATTATCTGAATGAACTCAGGCAGCTGTGGAGGCCATTAGCCCTTGCACCTGAACATCTTCCTATTCTAGGCATTATGAAATTTCCTTTCTCCAAATCCCTGACACACAGAAAATGGGTTACGAGGGAAAGGGCCCAAACTTCCATCAGCTGTGAAAGGCAGACGCCAGGAGGAGCAATAGGCTGAAGGAGGAGAGGGAAAGCGCTGGTGGATTTTACAGCCGCTTTCAGGAGACACTGCCGCCTGCTCTGTCCTTACGTGATCTCAGTGACAGGGATTCAGCTCATGGAGGTCTTGGATTCTGTTCCTAGCACCCAAAAAAGAAAACACCACCACGAACTCACTGAGTCGTCACGACTTCGACATCATTTTACCCATTTTACAGGTAAGGAAGCTGAGGTGTAGAGACGTTGGGTGAATGACCCAAATCAAACAATGGATACTTGATGTCCAAAGTTTGTGATCCCACAAATAAAAGAGAAGGTGGCAAAAGAGACACAGCTGGGTGTGTTATGCCTGCCTGTAATCATAGCCTTGAGAGGCCAACGCAGGAAATTCATGAGTTCTAGAACAGTCCGGGGTACATAGTGAGACCCTGTCTCAAAAAAACAAAATAAGTTGGGCATGGTGGCATATGCTTATATTGTTTGATAACAAAACCCAAACAACTTAGAGAGAGAGAGTGTGCGTGTGAGCGCACACATGATATTGCTTACTCTCCTCAGCGACTGGCTTTCAGTCACATTCTTCCTTTTTTGTCAGCCATCAAAACACTCCCTTTCCACCGCCTTGTGCTTCCCACCATCAGTTTGGTATATCCTCTGCCTGCCCACGGTCTCCCAATGCAGAGGCCCAAGCACATGGCCGACAAAAATCCTTCCAGGCAGAGCCAGGGCACGCATCTTCCCACAGTCTGTCTACACAGTCCTGCTGTTTGCGCAGCTGGGCTTGTTGCTCCTATGGCAGAGAAGGGAGGCGTGAAAAGACACTGGGTGTCAGAAATCTTTTCATGGTCTGACCAGAAGAAATGAAACTCAGGTCCGGAGGTTTCCCGCTGCCGTTTCAGAGGCGGGCACTCTTTCATTTTTCAGTTTTCTCTCGTGTCAGTGGGTGTGGGGGACAGTATAGCAATTACTGTATAAATGTTGCCATTTGGTTTTGAGATTTGCCCAAGGGAAGAGCCTTCCTAAAGAAATTGATTTTTTTCCTCTTGCAAATATTTAAATCTCTTTCTAAATGGAATATTTGTGACCTTTCTGTGACCAGACTGGTCCATTGTGTTCAGTGGCTGCCTGGCCCACCCCTGCTTCCTCTGCCTCCCGCAACGACTCTGCATCTGTTTTTCCAATTTAAAGAAACTGTTCACGGAAATCCCACCATGAAGGAAAACAGTGTGAGTCAATACACTTTGGGCCAGGGCCAACGCTCAGATAATGAAGTCCGTGGTACTTAGGCAAGAAGGGATTTGCCCCATGATTATAATCAACCTGTCAGTTGTCTCTCATAAACACAGGATGGCTAGGTGTATTCGAAGACCCTGTTTGGAGTCAGTTGAGTGGGTGTCCTTGCATAAGGAATTGAGCAGCTATTCACAGAACTGCTAAACTTAGGTACTGATTACTAGTGAGTATATTCTATGGAAATAGAGAAGAGCTATTCAGAGTACGTCTAGGACCTCACAGGTATTTCCTTGTGCGGTGTCAGCATTTATGCTCTTAGAGGCACACCCATGATCCTTTTGCTTAGGTGACTCCAGGGGCAGGCTGAGAAGGTGATGGGAGACACACGGCACCATGTGACCGAGGGCTGTCAGTCAGCAGAGGAAGGTCCAGAGAACTCTTGGTTTCCTGCAGAATGGTCCCGAGAACGCTCCTGTGGAGCAGGCGCACTGTTAATGAGCTGTCTCCAAACTAAGTGGATCCCAAATCAGATTCTGTGAGGTAGAAACCACATTAAAAATTACATTTGGACCAAATGTCCCCTTTCCTTCCCACAGGAATTGCAATTTTGATCAAATCAATGCTGAACAGTATGACTTTTCCTTCCTTGCTATGGTGTGTCTGGGAATGTGACTGAAAGTCTTCTCACGGCTTTGCTTTCAACATGCATTTACCTTTTAATGATACATTCTCCACCTGTAAAAAAAAAAATCTAATAGCCCACAGAAAATCAACACATTTTAAGCGTTCTCAATATATTTAGGCTGTCAGCAGCAGCGTCCCGTCTGACATCCGGCATTACTCCACTTCCGCCTTTAATGGCTAGATTGTTTTCTAAAGACAGTCTAATGACACAAGACTCCTAAGTTCTGTTGGAGCATTGAACTAAGGATGACCTGAGCAGACAGCGACGCTCTGGCCATCTGTCACCGATGGACGTATTGATCTGGACGTGGTGGCCGAGGGCACTGTGTACTGAGGTGTTGATAACCCTCCTTCATATGTTTGTGATGGGTTTGATTTCTCATTGTCCTCCCCAGCTACGGGGCCCTTGGGCAGTAAGCAACCTGGCTGGAAAAGCACACCACCGGGTCAAAAGGGTACATCAGTCCTCAGACATTATTCTCTCGGGTCACCCTCTAGCACGTCTAAGTAAAGTGCAAGAGAAAGAGCCCTTCAAAAAAGTTTTTCTTTGGAAAACTTCCAAGTACACAGGAGGTTGCTGCCCACCTAGACTGAAGGCCAGTTTTGCCTTGCTTCTACCTGTCGGACCCCTTTCAAACTGTCTGAGAGCCTCTTGTGGCTAGTGTTTGTCGTGTCTCTGAAGTCAAAGGAGCCCGTTTTTAATGTTCCGAAAGGATGGCAAAGGTAAATGGAGGCCCCTGATCTCAGATGCTGTTCTAGGCACAAATAAATGAAGCTCTTCGGTCGTCCGTATGGGGAGTCCGCTCCCTGGTGCTCAAAGCAGTTCGGTGTGGTCCTCTGAAGGAATCCATTCTCAGTGAGTTTAAGTGGCGAACGCAGCTCTGTGACAACTCGCATGAGAGAATGGTTTTTCTCTTTTGAATAAGCATCTTTTTACATCCTGTGCAGGTTGACAAGAAACTAAATCCTTAAAAGACTGCCTTAGGTATTTACATATGGCCATTTGGAGCAATTACTACATTATAAATATGACTCACCATCTTGAAAGTAGTGAAAAAGTAATATATACATATATATTAGACTCTAGCAAAATCCTGTCTATTTGGGGTAAGTACTCTGTAAACATTAATTGTTGATGATACACAAACTACCTTTGTTGTTGGGTTGTTGTGTGTGTGCTAGGAATCACACCCAGGATTTGTATGTGTGCCATGTATATACTTTTAACATTGAGCTATACCTTCAGCCCTTTTCACTCTCAGCAGTGATCCCAAGATCACGCAATATGGAACATAGTTGGAAAGTTACGTATAAGAGGACCAAACACCGAAGGGACCAAGCAACAAACTTTGAATCCTCAAGGATACAGTCATCAACCTAATGATTGGGGAATGTCCGTCATATTAGCTTATTTATAAAACTTATTATTCAGCGAACATTTTCTAAAATTCTTAGAAATTCTTGGGGGACTTCACGGAGGGATTATATTAAGTCTTTTCCAAGGCCAAGTTTCAATATCCAGCGCACATGTGGCAGATTATAACCATCTGTAGCTCCGGTGTTAGAGCATCCATCTCCCTCTTCTGGTCTCAGTGGGCGCCAGGTGGTGGTGCACATATGTGTTGTATCCAGTGCTGCTTGGGGCCTTGACCTGACGAAGGCCTCAAGGGAATGAAGGAAGGACAGACACACAGACACAGAAACAGAAAAGCTGCGGCAAAGTAGGCAAGTACTATGGCAGGCAACTTAGAACATAGCGAGTTTATAAGGACAGCACAGAGGGAGGGGCTGACTACTCTCAGGACAAAGTGTTCATGTGTATCTGGGAAGAGGAAGCTGCACTTGCTAGTTTTTGCATACACTCCATACACACTAGTGCTTGCACCCTGTAGTCACACTCAGACCAGAGGAAGGTTTTGCCATCCTGCTGGGCCTGGCCCTGGGGAGGAGGCTTTGCCATCCCATTGGGCCTGGCCTTGGGGAGGAGGCTTTGCCATCCCGCTGGGCCTGGCCCTGGGGAGGAGGCTTTGGCCCTGGGCTTGGGGTACTGGCTCTTGATAGCCACCAGGCTAAACAATACAATCTCTAAGGTCTTCATCCACTCATTACACATCTACTCACGGCTTCCTCTGCTCCCCACAGACATGCATGTAGGAAAAACACAGGAAGTCTTGTGGTATTTGTCACTTTGTAATGAATTTATGATTCAGAAAAGAAATCAAGGATGCTCTGATTGGAGGCAGCTGGGTGAGGACTAAGAGCAGAGATTCAAGCAAGCCCCAGCTCCATCCGTTGGCTTTTACAGACGGAGATAACGAAAACACAGAAAGGGTCTTGTTTGCCCTATTTCTTTTTCACTGTTTTTTGTTTGTTTATTTGTTACGGTTTTTATTTATTTTGGGCACGGATGTGTGGAGGTGAGAGGACAATCGGTGGGAGTCAACTCTCTCTTTCCCTTTGGTTGTTTCCTTGGGTCTCTAGCCATTGTATTTGCAGGAAAAACCTGCCCCTGAGTTTGTACCTTGAATCCCAACCCTTCCTTTTGTAACTAAGGCCATCATTCTATTTTAATTCCTTTTGCTGTGATAAAAACACCCTGCCCAAAAGGAACTTGGCAGAGGAAAGGATTTATTGGGTTTATACTTCCAGGTCACAGGTCATCACTGAGGGGAAGGATCTTGAAGGCAGGTCTGCATGCTGTCCCATACAGCATTACTTCCAACGAAGGACTTGCTTCAAGGTAAGGAAGGACAGCAGGAGCCATGGAAGATGCCCCTTGCTAAGTAACTCGCAGATCAGCCTATATTCAGCTGGCTTTTTTGATATACTTCAGGACCTCTTGCCTAGATGGTGACACCCACAGTGGGCGTGTCCTTCCTACCAGTTCCCAAATAACCGACATGGAGACTGAATAGGAATATCGCATTTGCTCAGCTAATAGCTCAGGCTTCTTATTAGCTAACTTTTACATTTTAAATTAACCCATATTTCTTATCTACCCTCTGCCATGAGGCTCATAGCTTGTTACCTCATTTTCTACACGCCCTGTTTCCTCTGCATCTTCTGGCATCTCCTCTGACTCCACCCTTCCGCATCCCAGCATCCTTAGTTTGCTTGTCCCATCTATACTTCCTGCCTGGGTACCAGTCAGTCACCTTTTCATTAAGCCAATTCGAGTGACAAGTCTTTACAGTATATAAAAGGGTTGTTGTACAGCAGGGCTGGGTTCTCCAGCATAAATTAACACTCATGACAACCTCATGCGTAATTCCTCCACTGAGGCTTTTTCTCTCAGGTAAACTCTTGGCTTTGCCAAGTTGACAGTTAAAGCTTACCAGGGTAACTATATGCCATAGTAACCAGCATAAAAGGACCTGAGAAAATGTTTATTTAGAAAAAATAGTGTTAAAGTTAGAGTTTCCGTGACTCTTGGCTTAGGAAGCAGGACTATATCATGGTACTATAGTTGCTAACCTAGTGATCTTTCCCTTCACCATGTAGTTGAGACCCAGGGGTCCAGAGCGTGTAAGGATTTTCTAGAATTATCAATACAAGGCAATGGAATGAACATTATTTTGGTTTAACTTTAAAGGCACAGTACTTCAAGTAAAAAAGATATAGTTCACTTTCAGTAATTCTTTCTTTACTTTATAAATATGTATATAATTTCAATTTTGTTTTGTTTGTCTTTTGAGACAGGGTTTCCCTGTGTAACAGCCTTCCATCACGCGGGTCTCTGATCTGCGCAGGCTCCTCAAGTATCTTTATCTCACCAGTCTGCTTCTTTTATTTTTCTTTCTTTCTGTTTTCTGTTTATTTGAGACAGGGTACCTCTACAAAGCCCCAGTTGTACTGGAACTCAGGAGGTAGACAGTTTGGTCTTCAACTCACAGGAATCCACCTGCCTCTGCCACCACACCCGGTTCTGTTGTCTGTCTATCTGTCTGTCTGTCTGTCTGTCTATTTAGTTTTTTCAAGACAGGGTTTCTCTGTGTAGCCCTGGCTGTCCTGGAACTCTCTCTGTAAACCAGGGCGGGCTCAAACTCAGAGTTCTTCCTGCCTCTGCCTCTTGAGTACTGAAATTAAAAGCATGTGATACCATGTCTGGCTCCTGTTTCTTTTGCTTTAATATTATATAGTCCACATAAAATATTGTACAAAATTAAACAATTCCTTTTCAAGTCCTGCAGGGCTTTGAAATGTGAAAATCTTGTTAATGTCTATTATCTGGGATAGGAGTGGATACCAAATGTACGCCTTCAAATTAGTGAGAGGGTTCCCTTGTTTCCTGAGCACAGGCCTGCAAAAAGCATGGCAGACGTTAATATACATCATCATCCTCTTTTCATAGGTGAACGCAGAGAGCTAGTAGGTTAAACTATCTTGCTCAAACTCATATAACTAATTTACGGTCCAGGCAGGATTCAGTTTATGTCTTTGAATCCCAGATCAGTACATTTCCTCCTGCTGTCTCTAATTAAAGGAAAGACATCTTAAAATCCTCCAGCACTTATCAGCCTAGAATGTGTTACCACAATTAATTCTTTTGTCCTCATGCACGCTAACAGCTCCATAACGTTTCCAATTATGGATTATATGCAGATATCCTCTGTATGATGATAGTCTTTAGACTAAATTTAGACTGCACTCTGAAATGCTTCATGCCCCAAGAAATGTTATAAATGTGGAACACAGTTATTGATCTGCTCCAATGGCTTCAAAGCAATATGGTCAGTATGGACGGAATCTGTTATCTTAGCCCAACACTACTTCCTTAACAAACATCGTCTCTCATACTTCACTGAAATTAGCAGGGAAACTATGACTAATAAAATTGGTTTAGAACCAAAATTCAATAAAAGCAAAGTTAATTATATGACTGAAAGAGAATAAGCATACAGTTAGATCAATATGCAAATCATGACCTTCAATGGTCTTCACTGCCTTCTTCTAAGCCAGTCTTGCAAAGATTAACTTACTACCCAGAACTCCATTTCTTGAGGCCACCCACACTTAGATGGTTAGGTTTTTAATTGTTTCTGTACAAATGATATGTTTGTATTCATGTCCATACAACAGTGTAGACGACAAATAATGACATCCAGCCTCATGTTACAAAGACCAGGGCAGTATAGGAAACTGAATTCACAGAACGCTGTCTAGGCACTACGGTTGGACATCATGTTTGACACTGCAGGAAATACAGATTAAGTAGACATTAAAGAGTTTATAAACTAGTGTGGAAAAGACATCCAAGTTTACAAATGTAGTGTTCGCTGGTTTGTTTTTAAATAAAAACCAGACAACAAGCAGTAGATTGGAAAATGGGTGCGTGGGTGCAGACAATGGAGAAACTTATTGCCTACTTAGGCAGTCTTCACCAAACAAATTACCTTTGACTGGCTCTTGAAGAATGAGTGGCGCCTTCCCTGGAGGAGTAAGAAGGCAGGACTAGAGGGAAGAAGTGGTCAAAAGCAAAGGATAGGGCATGTTGAACGTGTAACTGAGGACCAGAACATGGCATCTTCTACCGTGCTGGCCAAATATACTGGAATAACCCTGGTATACAACTTTTTTAGGGTTTTCCAGACCGGGTCTCTCTGTGTAGCCCTGACTATCCTGGAAATCACTCTGTAGACCAGGCTGGCCTCGAACTCACAGAGATCCAGCCTCTGCCTCCCGAGTGCTGGAATTAAAGGCGTGCACCATCACAACCTGGCAGCATACAACTTTTGACTTTTGATATTGTACTGGTTAGCATGATACACCCTGTGGTGGTTTGAAAGAAGATGGCCCCCAAAGGGAGGAGTGTTATTAGGAGGTGTGGCTTTGTTGGAGTAGGTCTGGCCTTGTTGGAGGAACTGTGTTGAGCCTTGAGGTCTCCTTTGCTCAAGTTTCACCCGGTGTGATAGACAGTTCACTTCCAGTTACCTTCAAATCAAGATGTAGAACTCTCAGCTCCTTCTCCAGCACATGCCTGCCTGCACGCCATCACGTACCATCGTGATGCTAATGGGCTAAACCTCAGAACTATAAGACACCCTAATTAAATGTTCTCCTTTATAAGAGTTGCATGGTCATGGTGTCTCTCCACAGCAATAGAAACCCTAACTAAGACACATGATAAATATACCTGAGAGTCATTCTTACATGGGAAACAGAAGGTAATAAGTTACTTATACATAGACATGAATATAGGGTCATCAAGATGACTCAGCAGGTAAAGGTACTTGCTACCAACCCTCGGGACCTGTGTGGTAGAAGGAGAGATCAATTCCTAAAAGTTGTTCTCTGACCTCCATACATATGCTATGGCACCCATGTGTACACACACACACACACACACACACACACACACACACCATAGATAAATGAAATTAAAAGTTAAAAAGAAGAGACTGGGAAACACGTAAATACCCAGTTAAACACAAATTAAATGCATTTTCTGATTTCACATCCCCTTGGGTCTGAAAATGTGTGTAACCACTCTAGCACCCTAGCAGGATGGAGAGACCATCAGGGTGGACAGAGACAGTGGTTTGCCTCACTCATGTGAGGGCAAGTAAGTTTTGCAAATTTTAAAAAAATGTATAACCTTGCAACATGTTGCTAATAGCTTGAGTCACTAGGTTTATGGCAAATCAGCTAGCTTATAACTTTGCTACTGACCTCTCTACTAAGCCATGAATGGCCTTTTCACAGCTGCTATTGTCAGTGCCCCCTTTTCCTCATCCTCATCTTTTTCCTCCTCTCTTTCCTTTTGTCTTCTTCCTCTCTTCTTCCTCCTCTTTTTTGTCTTTTTATTTTTTTTTGAGACATAGTCTCACTATGTAGCTCTAACTGGCCTGAACTAGCTATGTAGACCACATTGGCAATGAAGTCAGAGATCTGCCTGTCTCTGCCTCCTGATTTTTGGAATTAATAATATTCAAAATCATGTATGTGGGCTGTGGATGCTTCTTCAACACCTGTTAAGAGTATAGAGCAGGAGGCTGGAGAGATGGCTCAGTGGTTAATAGCACTGGCTACTCTTCCAGAGGACCTGGGTTCAATCCCCAGTACCCACATGACAGCTCACAACTGCTTGTAACTCCAGTTCTAGGGGACCTGACACCCTCACACAGACATACATGCAGGCCAAAACCTAATTCACACGAAATAAAAAGAAGTACACTAAAAGGAGTTTGGGGCAGAATGCTGGGACGGTGAGACGACTCAGTGGGCGAAAGCTTGTGAAGAAGGGCCTAATCAGCTGGTTTATCTCCAGAACCCACACGAAGGAAAGAACTGACTCCCGTAAGCTGCCCTCTGACCTCTTCATGCTCACCCCCGCCCATTGCCAAATAAATTTTTTTGAAAAGAGATTAGAGCAGAATTCCCTAATGTTACCCGAAGCTTTCCTGGAGAAAACCAGTTCTTTATATTTGTTTAGAATGAACTATAGCTTGGCCCTGTGGTGCAGATCTGTATTCCTGCTACTTGGGAGGCCGAGGCAGAGTGATCACAAGTTCAAGGCCCACCTGGGCTACATAACAAGTTTAAAACCAGCAAGAGCAATGCAGTGAGACCTTGCCATAAAATTAAAAAAACGTAAAAGGGCTGGAAGATGTAGTAAAGTACTCGCTTGGCTTAGGGGAGGAGGACGAAGAGGGGAGGAGAGAGAGACTGTAAAAAATGCACTTTCGGCAGCTTTTTCTTAGGCGGACTGAAGAGTTGAAGTAACTTCTTTAATTCCCAGATAACTTGAGAGACTTTTTCTTGGCTCCTTTCCTTTATTTGGTTTTCTCCATAACTTTTATTTTTAATGAAAGAAAACATACATTTTTGAAGACTAATATTCTGAGGTCATGTATCATTCCATGCCAATTATGTGATCTGGAATAAAGGGTTTCCGTCTCTAGGGCTGTGGGACTGACTGAGACCCTTTGTGTGTGGAGAAACTCATTTTCAAAGAAACCAACTGTTCTTGTGAACTTCCTGCTCACTGGCCTGGGCAGACTTCTCACTGCTGTCCATTTAAGCCGATTGACTTGCAGGGTCCTTAGGCCCTCTCTGAACCACTGAATAGCTTAAGCTTCTGGGTAGATGTGAGCTGTCTGGGATACTTATACAAGGTTTTGCTTTGGGGGACAAAAAGGAACCATGAAAAAAATCAATGACTTCACAAAGGCAAGCACCTTTCACAAACATGTAAAAATACACAGTCCCGACCATCCCGAAACCCAGATTCAGACTTGAGAGCACAGCTCCGTGAGAGTACAGAGGCCTCACGTCCAGCACAGGGTGGTGGCAGTGGGGTGGGGGTGGAGTGGGGACCTTGGAATGTAATAAAGTTAAACACACAGTATTATAGAAAACACCCTGTTGAGGAGAACTGGGCAAAGCATGTGGTTACTTAATCGTTCGGGCTAGGGAAGACTTCAGTGGGCAACCAGTTCTGAGAGTGGGCCTTAGGGATCGATACAATAAAAATGACAAGACCTTCCAGGCTGAGAGAGTGACCAAAGCTAAGGTGGCTTGGCTCTGTTCTGTGTGAAATAAAACAAAGGAAGAGGTAGAAAAAATGTAAATTTGAGGATTATTTTTAAAATTCCATTACAGCTGATTCATTCACAGGAACTACAATTTGATCACTCACATGCTATGACTTGATTTATCCGTTGGCATTACAAATAAATTGATCCATTTTATGCCTTTAGATTGTCGGTCCTTACAGAACATTGACCACAGGCTCTGGGATCCAGTGACACAATTCAGCCTTCTTTCTCTTCCTTTAGGTTAGAAGAATAAGCACAGGTGTGGATGGCTAGAGTGACAAGGACCAAGTGTGGTAGTTTTTAAAAGGTAGTAAGAATTTCTTTCCCTGGCTGTCCTGGAACTTGCTCTGTAGAACAGGCTGGCCTTGAACTCAGAGATTTGCCTGCCTCTGCCTCCTAAGTTCTGGGATCAAAACCATACACCCCACTGCCCAGCCACAGTAAGATATTTTAAAAGTAAGACAATCTAATCTCATGATTATTCCAGTTCTGTATTGCAGTAGGTACCATTTGATGGATACAATAAATTATATCACAGTTTTGATGCTTTAAAGGACATGTTTTCCTCTAAGCCATACATAAATACTTATAAGGAAGTACTAATTACCAATCTGTGAATTGTTGAGGTTTTATTTATTTTTATTTTATATATTTTATATGTGGGTGATTTGCCTACCTGTGTACCACATTCATACAATGTTCACCAGGGTCAGAAAAGGGTATTGGGTCTCCTTAGATTGGAGTTACAGATGGTGGTTAGCCACCATTTGGATGCTGGGCATTGAACCTGGGTTCTTTGGGAGAGCAGCCAGTGCTTTTAATCACAGAAGCATCTCTCTAGTCCCAATCTGTGAATTTTTTTTTAAACCAGCCTTCTTTTTTTCCAGGTCACATATGCAACATAGAGAATAAATTAAGAATATATTTTTTATTTATAAAAAGATAACCCAATGTTTTTTTTTTGCTAAGTATTATAAAAGATTGCTGATTCTCAGAAGGAGGGAAATAGACTTAAAGCCTTTTTATATTCATGAAAGTTGTAGGTTATAAAAATGCTGTTGTCTCACGCTGCTCAAAGCCTTTGAAATGAACTTGGAAGTATGGAGGCTCCCACTCTTCACCACCCAGACATTATTTGTCCAAATAGTACTAGCATCCAGGGGTGCTAGTGCACATCTTTAATCCAGCACCCCAGAGGTACACATGGGCAGAGGGAATTTCTGTGAGTTCAAGGACAGTTTGGTCTGTATAGCGAGTTCCAGGCCTGTTGGAGCTACCATGGTTG
Source organism: Chionomys nivalis (assembly GCF_950005125.1). Taxonomy (NCBI): domain Eukaryota; kingdom Metazoa; phylum Chordata; class Mammalia; order Rodentia; family Cricetidae; genus Chionomys; species Chionomys nivalis. The sequence goes on from NC_080086.1 coordinate 144,497,154, forward strand.
TGAGACCATGTATCAGTAAAGACTTTTTTTTTTCTTTTGATTTTCGAGACAGGGTTTCTCCGGAGCTTTTTTGGTTCCTGTCCTGGAACTAGCTCTTCTAGACCAGGCTGGCCTTGAACTCACAGAGATCCGCCTGCCTCTGCCTCCTGAGTGCTGGGATTAAAGGCGTGCGCCACCACCGCCTGGCAATAAAGACTTTTTTTTAAAAAATGTTAATTTATTTATTATGTATACAATATTCTGTCTGTGTGTATGCCTGCAGACCAGAAGAGGGCACTAGACCCCCATTACAGATGGCTGTGAGCCACCATGTGGTTGCTGGGAATTGAACTCAGGACAATAAAGACTTTTTTTAAAAAAAAAAAAGAGAGTAAACTGCTGTGGGATAATCTCTCTGTACACTGTGAAGTTGTGTCTCTTTCAAGGCACATCCAATTGGTTTAATAAAGAGCTGAACAGCCAATAGCTAGGCAGGAGGGAATAGGTGGAGCTTCTTCCGGGTGGAGAGAGGAACTCTGGGAAGGAATCAAGAGAGGTAGCGATTTGCCATCCACACATGGAGGAAGTGGGACAGGCAGTATGGAGGAGAAGTAACGAGCCACGTGGTAAAACATAGATTAAATGGGTTAATTTAAATTATAAGCGCTAGTTGGGAACAAGCCTATACTTAGGCCAAACTTTCACAGCTAATAAGAAATCTCCTCATTATTATTTGGGAGCTGGTGATCCAAAGACAGTCCGACTGCGGTGGATGGGATTCCCACCATGTTTACCCTATGCATACGGCACATATTGGTGCGACTGTATGGTGGGGGAGGGGGAAGAGCCTTGCACAGTGCACTCAGGTGAAAAATTAACTGATAGTGCAAGGCACAAGCAGATGTGTCAAAAGACAATCCAAGGACATGGGCCACGCATTGGTCAGATGGGAGGACAGGGATCCACGAGAACATGCCCGAAGGTGGTGTCAATACTTTTCTCTATGTATATCACATTATACAGGTGACCGTATAATCTGGGTTTTAACCCAGCAGTATGTTTCCGAAGTCTTTCTGTGTCAGTCCCTAATAGTTCATTATCATTGTGAAGATTTGCATTGTTTCCTGCCCTGTGTGTACTGTGGCCTACTGAGCCACCGCCAGTGGTAGTCGATAGCGTAGTCATTTCTAATGTAGATGGACTTGAAAAGGTTTCGAATATCCAAAGTTGCAGAGAACTTTAGCTGTATTTGTTGTGCTAACTTATTTTTTTAATAAAAAAAGACATATTACTGTATGGCCAGTACAATTAAACATTTTAGTTATACCTGGCTTGGGGCAGCCGGTTAATATTTGTTCCCCGTTCTTGTCGTTTATGGCATGCTAGTAACCACCTGGCCCGGCTTTGCCGTACACCTCCAGTCGACCAGTGTTCCGCTGGGGCTGGCACTGGCCTTAAACCTCATTCATTTCTCTGAAGCTTCATTGTCTTTGTCACCTTACTGTTTTTGTCTACTGCCTCTAGTAACAGAAGTAACACACATTCTAGTTTTCAATGCAGTTGGTTGCCTTTCTAGGCAGTCTTAATCTAATACTGTTTCATGGATAGCTTAGATTGGGCTATTCTAGTTCCATCCTTGGTAGTAAAAATTTGAGGTCAGTTCCAGGACAGGCTCCAAAGCTACAGAGAAACCCTGTCTTGAAAAACAAAACAAAAACAAAAACAAAACATTGAAGTTGATTAGGATTTTGCTCTATTTGTAGAGTGCCTGGTCAGTATCCGGGAATCCTTGGGTTCAGTCTTCAACCCAGTCATGGTGACATATGCCTGTCATCACAACACTCAGGGCAGACAGAGGCAGGAGGACCAGAAGCTCAAGGTCATTCTTTGTTGCGCGTCAAGTTCACTATGGGTCTGGGCTGGAGAAACCCTGTCATAGGAAAGAAAACATAGCTCTTGCTTGATTAACTTTCAATGTGCATTTCACCTTTGCTGGTTTTCACTTAGGAAAGCTTAGTCTTTAAAGTCTATCTGAACTGTAGCTGATAGAAGCCTCCGTTTAATAGCGGAGCAAGGAATGGACCGCACCAACGCATTGTACTCTGAACATCTGGTAGCCGATAGAGCTTGCACCTAGGAGTCCTGTGGATGCCAAAGAATGTGCAGACTTCCATAAAATGGTGTGGTGCTTTCATAGACCTCCAGCACGCTTTAACCCCTTCCCAGGTATTCATTGTGTCTATATTGTTTAGGAAATAATGAGAAGGAAAAGTCTATGTGATCAGTGATTTTCCCTAAATGGTTTCAATCTGTAGTTGTGGTATCTGTGACAACAGAGCCTACTGGCAGAGATTTGCAATGGGCTCTTTGGGGTCAGTCTCTTTTCATACAGTATTTTTGGTCATCTCTTTTCTTGCTAAGTAAGAAACAAAGAAGTGAAAGGCTATTGTTTCAACATAGAAATATTTCTGGGCTTGTTCAAGATGTTTCAGGGGGAAAAAAGGCTGTAGGCCTACTACAATCCTTCTTAAAGAAATGCTCATATCTGTAATCTCAAATTCACGTAAATAAATTGAGAATAATTCACAAAAGTCGGAGTATTTCTTTTTCCAAGTAAAATAAAAATGGTATCTAAGAAGAATTTTAGAACAAAACACCTTAAAATTGCTTTCCTGGTGTTTTCAGACACTGGAAATATTTGCATATCTGAGGCAGAAGTTTAGCAGCAAAAAAAATTAAATAAGGTTCTCGAGAGATGAGGTTCTGCCTTCTTTGCTGTCCTAAGGGGTGTTTTGGAAGAGGGTGTGTCACCACAGTGAGCTCAGCCTGTGCGTCCTGACAGTTTAGAGCTCTGTTTTTAAACATGCTCTTACAAACTGTGGGCGGTGGCTTTTTCCAAAATAAGAGCGGACTGTGGCAGAGTTTAGAGACCTGAAAAACATATAGTTCCTAGCCGTGGGACTTCTAGGGACTGTGTCTTTCCCTGCTTTAGCAGAATAAATTCCATCCTTTGCCTCCTCTTCTCTGTGTGTATCGGCACAACCGTGAGTGGTATAAAGAAGGAGGGCCCATGCAGTCGCTAACCTCAACGGGAAACAACAGGATCATTGGAGTCTAAAAGGCAGGGGGGATTCGATCTTTGGGCTCACCTATAATTTGTGCACCATAAATGTGGAAGGAAGTCAGCAGGGACTTTCTAATGACAGTGCTGTCTATAAGAGCGGCATCAAGCAAGACATTGGCATAAATCATTGGTACTTTGCAAAGTGTCACTTCTGTCAACCTTCTGGTGATGTGATCTTTAGTCTTTCAAATCCATAGACTGGCATTTGGATCAGCTAAGCATCTCACACTCTGTCTTGCATATTAACGCTCATGCAGCCAATACCGCAGGGCTGTGCTAAACACGTTGTAAACAGTTTTCAGCCCCTGGCCTAAGAACTAAGCTTTGTTCTTGAGGTAGTGTGTAGAATTTCCTGTTCTCAGATGCTGATAAGTCTGTTGATTCATTTTAGCTATCTGAGAGGGGACAACGAAGCAGTAATGATAATTGGGTTATGTTAGAAGACATTTAGTATTGTAAAAATGTTGGTTTGTAGTTAAAGCTGTTTTCCTTCGGGTTTACACTTCATTCAGGAAACAAGCGACTTGCGAATGTAACTGCTTTTCAGGTATATCCATATTATAATAATAATGACATTGACAGATACAATCAATTGCACTTGGTCTAGGAAATAAGGTTAATCTACCTATGTGCATAGTAAGACGACACATCCGTATACTGAATTTGAGTGAATGCCCATGGGGCTGAAATCCAGAGGAATTTGCATTGGTGTTCAGTTCTGCAGCTGAAACGAAAGATATCTGAAGAGGCAGAGCTGGCTTCATGCCTCCTCTTCAGGTTTCCCCCACTTTATCCCTAAATGTCATGTTCTGAGTATAATACTCCTTTGTTTTTTATGTTATGTTGTTACAGAAGGGAAGGCAGAGCCTTCAATATAAGCCTGCTTTGCCTTGCTCTGACTTCTCTCTCTATTTGAAGCCATGGGGCAGTATTTCCTGGGCAATGTCCTTTCAGGCTAGAGACCACAGATAGAAGGAGGCTGGGGGAGTGAGTGAGAGATAAGGAGGAGTGCAAGGATTACTTAGAGGAGGTGAGGGGGACATGGGAAGCAACTCCCAGGCAACTGGAATTCTCTTAGCTTTTACTGGAGCCAGATTCTCCCATGTTTCCATTTCATTTGTCTCTCCATTCTATCCTAACATCTACTCGTTCCTCCAAGTTCTTCACTGACGGGTCTCTCTCTCTCTCTCTCTCTCTCTCTCTTTCTCTGTGTGTGCGCGCGCGCGTGTGTGTGTATGTGTGTGTGTGTTCATGTGCCACGACATCTGTGTGAAGGTTAGGACAACTTGTGGGAACCAGTTTTCTCCTTTTTGGCCTCTGGGGACCAAACTCATGTGGTCATTTCTTCATATAAAAATGGACACACGATATTCACTTATTTTATGAATTTTGTTGCTTAAATTGCTCCATGGTCAGTGTGGGCTGTTGGTGAATCTTTCAGTTGACTTCTGCTGTGCTTTGACACGCACAATCACTGTGGGGTCTTGGAGAACTTCCTCATTCTTGGGCACTACTGGATACTCTAAACTCATTTCGTGTATTTCCTGACGTTGATCTGAAGTCACGTATTACTTTCTGGCTTAAGATATGGAATCCAGGGCTGGAGAGATGACTCAGTGGCTAAGAGCACTGGCTGCTCTTCCAGAGGACTTGGGTTCAATTCCCAGCACCCACATGGCAGCTCACAACTGTCTATAACTCTAGTTCCATGAGATCCAACACCCTCACACAGAAACACATGCAGGCAAGATACTAGTGCACATAAAATAAAAATAAATCTTAAAATAAATTTTAAAAAACATGCTATTGCTGGCTGAGTAACTCCACTCTCCTTTGCTACCAGAATTTAACTTTAACATAAAGTCTGAAGTTCTTTTTGCTTTCTTTATTCTTGAAATTTTCATTTTTAGCTTTGTTGCTAAAAATGAAAAAAGGAAAAAGTGTTCAAGTCCATGTTAGTTAATTTCTAAACTGTCATAGACGAAGGGGTTTGACTAAATGGTGTCAAAAGTTAAACCCTGTTTCAAGGCTCTGTGATAGTTCATCCCAGTGACTTGAGGTAAGATGACAGTGTGTTTACTTTCAAGGTGGCTTCAGATAAGAGATATGACTGCAATCAGGGAGTTTTCATTATTTGAGCACTGAGAGACAAGGTTGGAAAAAAGTTGGAGGTATGCATGAGGATGCCTGGCCTTGAATCACAGGCTGCATCTAATAGGCTGTGGTTGCCACATCCCTCAGCTTGTGAACCCTGTCCAGTGACTGTGAAGGAATGAAGAAAGAACAGACATTCAGACACACAGACACGGAAACATGTGGAGCAAAGCTAGGGTCAGGTGGGCTGTGCGTACTCTGACAGAGCGGCACCCACCTCTGCACCGACCGCCAGCGTCAGTGTTTCTGATACGGTGCAGTGGGAGGGGTTTGCTGGCCTCAGTGGGAGCTCTCTATAGGTGAGCAGCTTCAGACTGTAGACATCTGGGGGGAGGAAGTAGCCTTTGCTGGTTTTCAGACACACTATTTAATCATGCACTCATCCTTGGATCAGAGGAAGACCCTGGGTCTTCCCTAGACGCAGAGGAAAGGCTTTGTTAACTTCCCATAGGTCTAAGGCCTTGGTCCTTGACACGTTGTGTCCTTGTCAACAACCAACGATTGCTCAGGACTTCCTCTTCTCTTTACACATACACTCGGGACATCCTGAGCTCCCCACGTCCGGTGACCATTTTCAGAAGCCAGACCCATTTGTCCAGGACTCCACAACATATACTAAAATCATTACTTGGAGTGAAGTTGGCCATGTGTGGTCATCGGAATAGTAACGGCTTGACATTCAGGTTGTTGACACCATTAGGGGTCAGGTCTGGGGGTACCAATTGCTCCTTTGTCCCTTCATTGATACGCATTTGCTTTATTACCTTGTGGACATAGATGTTCAAGTAAATTATAGGAGTATTTTAAATATATTGTATAAAATGAAGTCTGAAGTGGACTGTACAGACTCATTTGCTTTTATAACACTCTATTACTATTAGATTTCAAGCAATGCTAGGAAGCCCGGGAGGAAGTAGAGAAATGTTCTCCTTAACCTAATTGTCTCCAAAGATGATCGCACGTGCACACATAATCTCATTGTCCGCGGCTGGAAAATTATAGGAGAGTGAGACAATTTCGAAGCCTCAGGCAGGAAACAGTAATAGATCTTAGTCTTTAAACTGGCACAATAAATATTGCCCAGCTTGCATTTTCTTTTGGAGTTTGTGTTATTTGTTAACCCCCCCCCCCCCGCCTTTGCCATGAACATCTCTGTCCGCCCCTTACTCTGTTTGTTTCTGAGCTCAGGTAAGATGCTTGGTAGGCCAGCCACCTTCTGGAAGGATAATAATTGATTACAGAAACTATTTGCTTTGCCCCAAGCCTTGAAATTGGAACTCTAATCTTTTAAAATTCTTCAGTGTTTTATGATGCATTCCCTTACCCGCCCCCCTCACTTTAGCTCTATAACCTTTTGTAGCTGACTCTTAGTCAGAATGCTCACATTGATTATCTGCAGAGATAACTGACTGGTAAACACACTCACTGTTTTCCTTAGGACCAGCTCTTAGGTTCTTGGTTCACTGTATGATTCTTGCATGTTATGATGGGTGGTCACTTAAGGGGAAAAGGAAACATTGCAGCAAGGATACTTGCACCTTTGTTTTTTAAAAGATTTATTTATTTTATTGTATTTTATTGTATTGTATTTATTGTATTTTATTGTATGTATGAGTGCTTTGCCTGTGTATATATGTACACATGTATATGTGCACCACATGTGTGCCTGGTGCCCAGGGAAGTCAGAAGAGGCTGTTGGATAGCCTAGAACTGAAGTTATGGATAGTGGTGTGTAGTGGCATTTCAATTGTATTTTAATAAATAAAGATGGCCTGAAGATCAGAGAGTAAAACAGCCCCACTGGTCAGCCTCACAGACCAGGTAATGGTCACACACCTTCAATCCTAGTAGCCACAATGACACGCACCTTTAAGCCCAGTAGCCACACTAGTTGCCATAGAAACCGGGCAGTGCATGCCTTTAATTACGGTGGTGCATGCCTTTAATCCCAGCCCTAAAGAGGATTTATTTATTTATTTATTTTTTTGGTTTTTTCGAGACAGAGTTTCTCTGTAGCTTTGGAGCCTGTCCTGGAACTCCCTTTGTAGACCAGGTTGGCCTCGAACTCACAGAGATCCACCTGCCTCTGCCTCCCGAGTGCTGGGATTAAAGGCGTGCGCCACCAACGCCCGGCTAGAGAGGATTATAAAACAGGAGGAAACAGCTCTCAACACAGTCTCGTTCTAAGATTCCGGGAGGCAGGATCACCATTTCAGACTGAGGTCGAGGTAAGAGCCAGTGGTTGGCTGTTTTGCCGTTCAGATCTTCAGGTTGAACCCTAATTTCTGACCCTGAGATTCCATTAATCGTGCTTCTGTGGTAAACCACCATATGACTACTGGGTCTTGAACCTGGGTCCTCGCAAGAACTACAAATGCTCTTAACTTCTGAGCTATCTTTCCTGCTGTTATATCATTGCATTTAGCGAGTATTCGAGAAGAATTTCACAGTGGGGCATAAAAACCAACCTGAAATACCTTTTCCCTCCTGTATTACATCCCCTGTAAAACAGATGGTGATGAAAGTGAGAAAGAGAGGTCCCAACAGGTGCTGGCAGAGCCAGAGGAAAGCGGGGACAGAAGAGGAAGGAGGTGTTGGAAGAACATAATCTGGGAAGTGTTTGGTTATCTCTTTCTGTCTTTTCTAGAAAATGGCGCAAGATCTTAACAAGCCATGTGGATAGTAAAGAGAAAAGATATATCTGGGTTCCAAATAGTGGAGAAGCGAAGAATAAAGACAAATCCTTCAGCCCAATGATAAGCTAATTATATCAGGACAAGATGAAGGTAAGACTCCCATAGGTAAATTATGTATTCTTTTCCTGCATGTTGATAAAGATGTGTTTTTTTTTTTTTTTTTGTCTTACTTAAAAATTGTGCTACTGATTTTTTAGCACATGGAGAAAGGGGACATCTGGCCTTTTGCAGGTCAGTTGGTGGAAGAATGGTACAGTCGCATTCTTACATCCTCCTGCAGCGACTGGCTTCCCTTAGTTGATGGTGTCCCTTGCTTGGTATTCCCACTCGTTTCCAATCACCGAACAAACCACTGGGGTGATGGCATTTTAAGTGGGTGTATGATACGGCAGGAAAGAACTATGCGTCTTCATCACTTGCCACCTTCCCAAGCCTTGCAGCGTGTGTCGTTGCCAAATGTAAGTGGAAAGGAAGGGGCCACGCGGACATTCTCCGGCTGGCCTTGGACAATGCTGACAGCACACATCAGCCACTCAGCACTTTTCCAAGTAGCAGCTCTTGCCCGGCTACTCAACTTTAACCCGGGAAAAGGAGGTCATCTCAAGAAAGAGGCGCACATCAAAGATTGCACTGGAGGTCCCCGAGAGAGAAGGTCATCTTCTGATACTTCCTTTAGCTCATTGTCAGCACCCTCTTTGGGGACAGAAACACAAGTGCTTTTCTGTCAAGGCAGAAACTGTGTGTAGATTCATCATTGCAAGCCAAGAAGAAGGAAAAGGATTTTTATCTCAAAGGCTTGGAAGAAATCATAAGCATTAGCATTTTTGACCACGTGTTAGGCATTGTACTTGGTGTCTTACATAAATTGTCTAACCAATCCTTACAACAATCAGAGCTACACCTCATTTTTCTCTTGAGATAAGCTTCTTCCTGCAGCAGACATTGTGGTTAAAGTGCTACTTATTTAAAATTACATACTGTTTCTGACCTGCGCTTTTTGATCATTGTTCCATATTATCAAGTGTTCTGTCAGATCTTTGCTTCATTAGCTTCAAATACGCCATGCTTTTCTGCTCATCTCCTGCTTTGCTGTCTTTTACTAACCGTGGATAACAGAAGCGGAAAATGATTGTTCCAGATTCTTCCCTGGTACACTTAGGGCTACCCATATGCTCATTCCCACAACCTCATCACAAGGTCAGACTCCCCGCAAGATGGGCTAATAATGATCCCCAGCTACATCTACACCCTAAAGCCTGGAACCTGTGGCTGTTACCTATAGTGACACAAGGCAATGGAGGTGGGGAGACTACCCTGGGTCATCACTGTGAGCCCCACATAACACAGTTCTTAAAATGGATATGGGAGGTTGAGAGAAAAATCAGAGGGAGGCCACGTAGTAATGACAGAGCAAAGTCATTGAGTGAAAAGATAGAATGAAGTGTAGCGGGCATACGCCAACAAAGCAAGAGGCAAGCGCGTGCGGTAAAAGTACTTCCTCAAAACTAAGTGTTCCCACAATGCTAGTTGCATCATCTGCCCGGGACCAACAACAACTGCAAACCCAGAGCCTATCCTACACCAGCACACCAGATGAGAGCAGAACCTGCCATCACTGTTATTTCTGCCCTGTATAACTTAACCCCTTTTGTAATAAACTGAGTTTGCTCACCAACTCCCCAAGTCTGTGTCGTAATAGTCTGCATCAACTCACCCCTGCCCTGGGGCGGCGGGGCGCAGATAATGGGCACAATGACGTACTTTGGAAATGGAAGAAGCCACAAGCCAAAGAGCACAGGCAGCTGGAACAGTGAAACCAAAGTACGGATGCATGCGCAGATTCTTCAGAAGAAGCTAACATCTCCTATGTCCTACTGATACCTTGGCTTTTGCCCAGTGAAGCTCCAGACTGTAAAAAGAAGCTCCCATCATTGTCTTAGTTTGTGTTGGAACAGAGGGGCTATCATAGTCTTAGTGGTTTTATTTTTCACAGTTCTTGAGCTGAAGAAGTTCACGACCAAGATGCTCACAGATCCGGTTTGGTGGAAGCCTACTTCTTGATTTGAAGATGCTGTGTTCTCCTAGGCAGCGAGGAAAGAAGAGACAAGCTCCCTGTCTCTCTCTGGGTTTTTGTTTCTTTGGGGGGGGGGGGGGGGCAAAGGTTTCTTTGTGTATCTCTGGCTGTCCTGGAACTCACTTTGTAGACCAGGCTGGCCTCGAACTCAAAGAGATCGGCCTGCCTCTGCCTCCCTGAGTGCCGGGATTGAAGGCGTGCACCATCACCGCCCAGCTTCTTGTCTCTTCTTATAAGGGAATTGATGCTGCTCTGGAGGCTTCATGCTTATGGCTTAACTACCTCTAGAGGGTCCCATTTCCAAATACCATCACAATGGGGTTAAGATTTCAATGGGTAATTTTGGGGTCCCTGAGTCCACAGGGGTTGTTTTAAGTCACTAGGTTTGTGGCAATTTGCTGTAACAGTGGTATAAAATGAATAGTGTAACGTGCAGATCTTAGAAGACCATTCTGCAGAGCTACCACATTGATGTGTAGCTAGCACCAAACTCACTATATTGCAACTGTGAGTTCTCAAGATGTCATGTTTTTGGTAAGCAAGTCACCACTGGTACCCCCTCACACTGTGACCCCCTCCCCCTCGCACCTTCCTAGATGCACACATAGGGACAAAACAGCCTTCTTCTAGTGACTACATAGTCTCCATTCTTAGAATGAGAATGATGTTGCGTTTAAGGGAGGTCGTGGGAAGGTAAAGCATCTCTGATTTACTCTCAACTGTTTTTGTCTTCTCTCACCTGCACTTGTTTGTTAGGGTAGGGTTACCATGGCAACAAGAAGGTCAGGCTTGTTCCTCCTTTGCTCTTAGGAGGGTGAATGTGCTGAAATCTCTTCTTCCTTGGAGCACTTCTGTGCTTCAGACTTGGTGTATTTGATGTTTATTCAAATGCTGCTTGCAACCAGGAGTTGCAGAGAAGGTTCTGGGAAGTTCTAGAGCTAATGGGAAAGAACTCCAGATATTGTAGTGTAAGGAGAATGATTATCACAATGTAAAACAGTATCTCAGAAAACGCGCTAAAGCTACAGTGGAGAAAGAATTTTAACAGAGCATTGACTTACAAGGACTATTTTAGTACTAGCATCAACTCTAATAGCTAGCCTAGAAGTAGGGTGCTGTGTTAAAATGTTTTATGATTGACAGCAGATCTATATTAACAATTGACTTTCAAAGAATAAAATGCATTACAACTTTTAGCCGACGATGAAAGTAAATTTACTTGAGCTCAAATGATTCAGATTTTATCCAGGATTATACTGACCCATGGAGGAACTCATTCAAAGACCCTTCCCCCATCTCTCCTTTTCCTTTTCAGCATAGCGTGTACCAGGGCCTCGTACAGACCAGGTCAGTCAGTGTTTGGCACTAGGCTATTGCCCGGCCCTGTATGCATTTTTACTTTGAGATTAGGGTCACTAAATCATCCAGGCTGGTCTTGAACTTGATCTGTAGCCCAGACAGCGTAACTCTTCTTGTATGTGGAATCTTCCGAGTCTGTGTTGGACTCTCTCCCTCACTGCCCCGCAAAGGATTAAAGGAGAACTGAGCGAAGGGACCGGTTTGTAAGTCTTCAGCAACATCTTAACTGGAAGCTGTAGTCTGCGAGTAAACGCATTAACGGTGTTCTTTAGAAGGTTCTGAGACATCACACACTCGATTACAATGTCCCAACATGGGCCAAGTCCCAGCTGTATTCCCGGAAGTGCTCGCCTTTCTCTGACTGGCCTTTCTAAGAACACTGTTAGAGTTCAAGGCAGCCAGAAAGACAGGCGGAGATGACAGAAGTGCTGCTACTAACTGCAACAAACAGTTCAGGAGACATAAAGAAGGCGAATGGCACGTATTCCTCAGGAAAGTGCGCTCCTAAATGAGTTTCTGGACAATTATTCCTGCTAAAAGCACCACTTACAACCACACAGTCATGGATACTTTAGTCACAGAATGTTAGACTGAAAATCTGGAGGCACGAAATGGCGATTTTTCCAGAAATGTCAAATGGGAACGGTAGAATATACAGGATGCATTATAGACAGGAAGTGTTAAGCAGAAAACCAAGCAAAACTCTGTTATTTTCTATTAACTCCTGTGTGGACGTGAATGTTTCTAGACAAACTATTTTAAACAAAAAGAAAACTTTGAATTGGAATAGATTTACTCCTCATTTACCTCTTGGTGGTAGGGACCTAGCCCAGGTCCTGCGCTCACTAGGAACACGCTCCACTCTAGCACATATCCGGGACTGCTGGCTGTTTTTTCAGAGGACCAGTTCAGGTTCCAGCACCCATGCCAGATGGTTCACAGCCCTGTGCCTCCAGCCCAGGGACACCTGATGTCCATATATCCACACAAAGACATACATACATTTTTAAAGTCAACGTTATATCTTCCTTTTTTGCTAGTATTAATTTTTTGTTATTTGAACTTAACACACACACAGATAGCAAAGGGACTAGAGAGATGATTCAGTGATCAGTGATTAAGAGCACTTACTGCTCTTGCAGAAGATCTGTGTTCAGTTCCCAGTACCCACATGGTGACTCATAATGACCTGTAACTACAGTTCCAGGGGATTCCTTTTCTGACCTCTGAAGGCTTCTGTACACATACAATGCACATACATATGCTCAGACATGCATACATATACATGTACATAAAATAACAAACATTAAAAAGAATGATAGTGAATTTTTATTATTGAATTTATTTATTTACTTATTTGACATTTTGAGACAGGTTCTAGAATTCACTATGTATACCGGGCTGACCTCGAACTCACAGAAGTCCATCTGTCTCTATCTCCTGAGTGCTGGACTTTAAGGCAGAAAGACCATCACTTATTGCTGGGTGATGGTGGCACAGGCCTTTAATCCCAGCACTTGGAAGGCAGAGGTAGGTGGATCTCTGTGAGTTCATGGCCAGCCTGGTCTACAGAGTGAGTTCCAGGGCAGCCAGAACTGTTACACAGAGACTCTGTCTTGAAAAAAGAAAGAAAGAAAGAAAGAAAGAAAGAAAGAAAGAAAGAAAGAAAGAAAGAAAGAAAGAAAGAAAGGAAAAGAAAAGACATCTAGAGTAATGTGGGGCGGCCTGAAGTTTCAGGTGTTTGGTAAGCTGAGCTGGGAGAACCGCTATAACTAAAAGCCAGCCTGGTTAACAGGGAAAGACCCTAACACAGGAAAAGAAAATATAAAATAATCAATCAGTAAATGCCATTTTTTTAAAGTTGGTCTTTTTGAGAGGTATTTAAATAATATTTTTTATCTTTTATCATTCAAATGATATTTCAAAAAGTTACAGGGGAAAAATAAGTTATTTAGAAAATGAACCGGTTAGGACTAGAGAGATGGCTCACAGACTTTAGGAGGATCTGAGTTTGGTTCCCAGCACCCACTTGGCGCTGCTCACAACTGCCTCTAATGCCAGCTGCAGGGGATCTGACTACCCCTTCTGGACACTTAGGGTACTATCCACACACAGACACATACCTGCGTATGATTGCGTAATAAAGTAAATCCTTAAAAAAATAAAACCAACCACTTGAAGTAAATTTAAATTATTTTTGGTGATAAACCAATTTTACTTGTAAGTAATGATGTATAAAATAATTTAATAGGCACATATACCTGGCATTATATGAGAGCTTCTGATGTTTCAGGCTGAAATCATAGTCTCTTAACTGAGTTGATTCAGCACCGTCTTTTGAGATGGTCTCGTTGTTAATTAAGCCATCTTACAGTAAGACAGGCAGATTAAAGAATGCAATTTACCACTACATCTCTCAGCTCATTGCTAATTTTAAGGATATACGTATTTTTTTCAACAGTGTTAAGATGATCAAAGTTACAGCTGTTGCTGTAGGTTTCTCTCGGGGTTTGAGTGATTTAAAATAATGTGCCTAAAATACCAGTTTTCCCACTTAGTTTGCCACAGTTACAATCCTCAAGGCTGTTTCTACATTTATCGCTCAGTGGAAGAAAATGAGGGGATGGTTTTATGTGCCTTTTTAGCCATAACTAGCAATTATACTTAGAGGATGAGAAAAAAAATATTGTTTGTGTTCACCATTAAGTTTTAAGAAAACTTAAAATTAGTATCATGTTCTTTTCCTGTTAACACAAACTTCTGAGATTTCACCCTGACAGCTAACAATTAACAAGGGTTTGAAGAATGCTCTTTCCCGTCCCTTTTGAGAACTTTGTAAGCTTTAAGACTTTTGATCTTGGAGATCTGATGGAGTCTCCAAATCTCCAGAGCAAATTCAAGGGTTATGAGCCACAACAAGCACACCCACCAAAGCAGGACAAATGAACAATAAACACGTGACGCTGGTTCCAAACAGAATGTGACAGATTTGCGTTTCGTCATGATTTCTAGTGTGAGTCACTAAAACAGAGAAGCTTTAGTGAGCTAGGCAGGAGGAGGAAGATTGCAGTAGCCTGTCTATGGGACACATTCACTTCCGTACTCATTTATATGCAAACCAAAGAACACAGTGCACTCTAAGGCTTCATTTACCATGAGCCTCTCTTTCTTCTTTTTCTTTCTTTCTTTCTTTCTTTCTTTCTTTCTTTCTTTCTTTCTTTCTTTCTTTCTTTCTTCCTTTTTTTTTTTTTTTGTTTTGTTTTGTTTTGTTTTTGACATGGTCAAAGCAGAGTGAAATTCAATTCTAGTCAGACCTGGGTCCCCAGGGAGTTGATATCCCAGAGGCTTTTTGTTCCCCTTGTGTCTAGATCTGAGTGAATTAGTATTTAGCTTTGGAGCAGAGGAAGCCTCTTGCTAAGCAAGACAATGGGAGGGCTTGTGGAATCACCATAGCTCTACCCAGTCACTGTCATTCTGAGAGGTGATCTATGCATCCCCTTCCCGTCCCCCTCCCCGTTGGTAGCATGGTGGAAGTTGACCTGGTCATCCCAGGTTCAAGCGTCGTCCTTGCCCTGATGATAGACAAGGCACAGCATGAATCAACTTGATGTTTCACTCAGCATGCACCTTGGATTTATTACCGAAATCAATCTTCTTTTCCTTTTACGTGGCCTAGAGTTTAGCAACAGGAGCATGCCGGGACAAATCCCCCTGTCTGCGTCTGGTAGTGACTATTGGAAAGAGAAAGGTGTCCTTACACAGGCATTCCACAACTATCAGGGAAAGCAACGGACGGTAACCGTACAAAAATAGCAGAAATGGATGTGTTACGTCTAAGGGAAAGGGCAGAGCACAAACCTGGTTTGGTTCTTTTGTCGTTGTTATCGTTTTATATTAAGGACTAAGCTGGTGCTTACTTCTCTTGCATGTTTCAGATGCTGAAAAAGAGTAACATTTAGTGACAGAGCTTCTTGGTTGGAGCATTTCCCCAAAATTTATACAGAGCAAATCTGAATATATGAAACTCGAGGGATTAAGTCAATGAAAAACATGCTGATAAGAAGCATATTTCTGTTTATATGGTAAACATCTACTTTGGTTGTCTTCTGTAGGCCTCAATGTCCTAACTGAAGTGAAAACTTGTCAGGACTCAGTGCTGGGTATAAAAGTGACTAAAACCTTTTTAGGGCCACACTGCAGGCTTTAGATTGTGCTTACTCTTTTATTCTGACATAAGAATGAAATGACCTTGATAGTGTCTGTTATCAGCTGGACCAAAGAACAAAGACTATTGAGACCCACCTGTAGCTTACATAAAAAGTGAGAATGTGTGTGTGGGGGGGTGGAGGGGTATTAAGATTTTTTTGGAGTTGCCATTGCTGAATCACATAATAAAAGATGACTCCTGTAATAAACAGAAATAAACCAACTTTCTCAGTAATCTTCAATACTTATTCATATACAAAGTGTGATTCGATTGTGTATACTATGTATGCATAGTAGGTTTACTGTGGTACATAGTAGGTTTATTGTGTTCTGCGTACTTTTGAGTCATGGAAATACAATACTTTGGTAAACTTTCATTCTAATGAGCGAAAGATGCAAGTGATAAGGGGAAATGCACTATTAAAATAATTATGCAATAATTCATGAGCAAGGTAAACCCGTCAGGGAGGTTGAAGCATTCTGCTACAGAAAGTGTGGTTCTGGGGTCTGGAAAGGTGGCTCAGTTGGTGCAGGCACTTACCACCAAGCCTGATGACCTGAGTTTTATCCCCAAGAGAGAATCCATGCCTGCAAGTTGTCCTTTGACCTCTCCTAATGTGCTCAAGAACACAGACAGACGGATAGACAGACCAATGTAAGATTCTGAAATACCTCAAGAAGTTGACATTTGAATAAAGACCTGAAGAATGAGACTCTGGCCACGAGAAGAGCGTCGTAGGATAGGGCACAATAAATATGAAGGTTCTGTTTCTCTTCAACTTCCACCTTGACTTGTCTTCTAGAAGATGATAGTATTTTGCGGTTCTGCCGTGAGGTCTTTTCGGGAGTAAGATCCAAGCTTACCATCAGAAACACGAGGAACGCACCACGGCCCTGCTTAGAGCAGACGGTGAAAAGGGTCTTTTCCCCAGACGAGAGTGAACCGAAACAGGGATGTGGCGGGCTGTCGGTAGCATACAAATGGGGGGTGAAGGGCCAGTAGCGTCTCTGCTGACTTCTCTCAAGGCACCCTCTCTGCTGGTCATTTCCTACACAGAAATTTCATGCCTTTAAAAGAATATTTTGGGGGTAGACCTCACGGAGTAGAAATCCTATAAAGGAAGAAATATTCTGGAGTGTCAAAAGTTTCAGAAACTCCTGTGCCGGTGCGTAGAACCACCCTGCGGGATGATCTCGAAACTGGTCTGGAAGGAGCGGCGTTCTGTTAGAGGTGCATCGGCTGGTCACGTGGCCTATGTGTTTGCACCGGGCTTGTGTTCGGCCTGAATCTGCCGCACAGCTGGAGGGCTGCCTGGATGCCTCATCTCATTTTCATCTTCTAACTTTTTCTTATGTGCACGCTGACGTGGATTTGTGATTCTTCCAGCCACCTGTGCAGACAGGGGGACCCACAGGAAAAGCAATTGAATTCATTTCAAGTTAGTCTCTCCCGAGGGCCACCCCCACTCCTTTCTTTCCCTTAAGGCAAAAGGTGCGGCATAGGGAGGAGAAGGGGAGGGGGTCAGTTCGTGACTTGGTGTCTTTAAACTCTACGTTCTGCATTTCTGTGATTTCTGACTCAACAAGTAACTTTAGAAAGCCAAACTCAAAGCTGTATTGGGAAGACCGCCAACTCTTTGCCCATTGCACCTGGTCCCTTAAGAGATAATTTATATGTAAGGCAAAGAAAGCCTTGGAAATGTATTTTTTCTGAAAGGTGAAAAATGCCTTTTATCTCTGCAGGCATAATCTGAAGACAGCAGCAGGCGATTTATATGAATAATTCTGCAATTCGCCGTGGTAGTTAAACTATTTTATCTGGTCTTTGCAAAGGTAGAAAGCACATTCCTATAGTGCGTTGATATAACAACTTGAAACAGAAATAGAATACAGACAGATAACATTGTGTAATGTCCTCGGGATGGTGATTTGAGCAGCAATTGCTACATTCCATTAGAGCAGGGAGAAAGCTCTAGGACATCCCAGAAGAAGCCATAATTGGTTACTTAGAGATACAGGTAAATAGACTTTATCTTTCTGATTTTCAAATTATTTTGTAAGTGAGTTCAAGACCCAATTTAAAAATACAATTAGTGTTTAACTAACTAGCATATGCCCCCCCTTCAACAAAATGGACGCAAATGAGAATACTTATAAACTTTTTTATTTCTGGATAAAAGGCAAGTTGCCACAAGCTAATTATCACTTAGGAGTGTTCAAGCTGAAAAGCCAGAGTGTGCAGATAAGCCTGCTGGACAGTGGAATTACTAATTAAGCTAACTTCAAATTGGTTGTCAAATAGCAGCATAAATCCTCAAATCATGGCCCTATGTACAATTCTTTTGTGAACACTTTCATTATTTATTGTTTTATGTGGAGGAGTGTTTTGCCTGCACTTGTATCTGGGTACCACATTCAAGCCTCGTGCCTGAGGAGGCCAGAAGAGGATGTCGGATTTCCTAGGACTGACATTACAGGTGGTTGTGAGTTGCCAGGTGCCGGCTGGAAATTGAACCCCGGTCCTCAGGAAGAGCAACCAGTGCCGTTAACTGCTGAGCCATCTCTCCAGCCCTACAATTCTTATAAAACCTAGGACATTTAAATATATATCCCATGTTTTTGTGACTTTGAAAGATAATATGCACTAAAGACCAATCTGGGGAAGTGCCATCACTGCAGTATTTTCCTAGATGTATTGATTTGTAACCATACAGCAATATACTCATTTTACACCTGTGTGTGTGTGTGTGTATTAGAACTAAGAAATGTTTACCCTTCTTTGGATAACCTCCTCAATATGATAGCCTATTCCTATGTTAACTATCTTACTACATAATCTTCCAGAATATAAACACTCTGCCATTAGATCTTCAAGTGGTTCTTCAAGTGGAGTGGCTGGTGTCCAGGCAGTTGGTGTTCAGGCAGGCTCTCCTCAGCAACCAGCCAGCCAGAGCCTAAGAGAGTTAAGGGATTCTGAGGATTAGGCAGCAATGGGTTCCTAACTATCCATTCCCTTTTACTTAGCAGTTCACTGTTGGTAAGAAAAATAAGATCCCTAGCTCTGAGACCCAAGAAAATGTCAAACCGCGAGTGTTTTAAATCATTATTTGAAAAAACTTACCTGGTAAGGATGCCTCGATCATAAATTGATATGAGAACTTTTTTTCTTGGGGGTTGATATTAAATTTGGTTTGTATTTGTGTCAAGAATATTTAGTTTTTAAAATTAAATTGTTGCCGGGCGGTGGTGGTGCATGCCTTTAATCCCAGCACTTGGGAGGCAGAGGCTTGTGAATCTCTGTGAGTTCGAGACCAGCCTGGTCTACAAGAGCTAGTTCCAGGACAGGTTCCAAAACCACAGAGAAACCCTGTCTCGAAAAACCAAAAATAAAATAAAATTAAATTAAATTGTTCAGCCAGGCAGTGGTGGCACACACCTTTAATCCTAGCACGTGGGAGGCAGAGGCAGGAGGATCTCTGAGTTCTAGGTCAGTCTGGTCTACAAAGCAAGTTCCAGGACAGCCAGGACTACACAGAGAAACCCTGCTTCAAAAAAACAAAATAAGTAAATAAATGGTTCATCTGCCTTCCTAGAGGAAATAGTAGCTCACTCCTCACCCACGGAAGGAAGCCACCTCGGCTGCTTCTCTTTGCTTTGACCCTGTCTCTTCATCTCTTCAAAAAGCTGCTTTTTCCCTCCTTACTTTCAGGCCCTTACCTGTTGGCTGTGAAAAAAATGAGAATTTATCTTTCTTGTACGCTTACCAGTATTCTCATTATTGCCAGAACATTTCCAGTTTTCCAATTATCCCCATGCAATTATTTTGTAATTGTGTTTTGTTTACTCTTTGGGGTTTGCATTATTATGACTACGTGATGCTATTCTTAGCTGAACTGTGTAGAATACTATTTAGTATGAATTAGTCTAGTAATTCCATTTCTTGCTGAGTCACTTTAAACAAATATTTTATTTATGTGAATAATATTCTCGGGTTTCATTTATTTAATTTTCTGTGCATTTGCAGCCAGTTTGTCCCCTGATCCTTGTTGTTTGTTAAAATGTATTTGAAGACTTTGGGGAGTCGCTCTGTTTCTGTGGTGGTTGTTAGGATCGCTCTTGGGTACTCTCCTGGTTTGTTCTAGTTTGGGCCAGTTGCCCTCTAGACTTGCTACAGCATCCTCCAGGGCAGGGCAAACTTTTCCCTCAGAGGACCATGTAGTACATGCTTTGGTTTTTCAGGGAAAATTGAGGAATATTATTTTCAGGTGTGTGACTTTTGTTTATGCTGCGCTTGTTTAACTCCGCGAAGCTGTGCTTATTTGCCTGTCTAAAACACTGATGGTCCTAACAAAGAGATGAACGGCCAGTAGTGAGGCAGGAGAACAAGGAATAAGAGAGCCAGGAGAAGAGGACACCAGGGGCCAGCCACCCAGCTACACAGCAAGCCAAGGAGAAAGAAGAAAAGAAAGGTATACAGAAATAGAGAAAGATAAAAGCCCAGAGGCAAAAGATAGTGGGGATAAGTTAATATAAGACAAGCTGGCAAGAAACAAGCCAAGCTAAGGCCGGACATTCATAAGAAATAATAACCCTCTGTGTGATTTATCTGGGAGCTGGGTGGTAGGCCCCTTAAAAAACCGAAAGAGTAAAACATCATATAAAAAATGTAACTGGCTCTGTACTGCCAATCCGTGTGTTTCTACCTCCCAAACGCTCGGTATTATGAGTGCTGGGACTCAAACCCACGGCCTGGTGCTCACTAGATAAGCCCGCTACTGACTGAGCTGTGTATTCCAGTCCCGCAGTCTGATTCCTCATTCCGTTTTACACTCTATTTTGATCCATCAACTCTCTCCCTCCCTCTCTTACTTTTTCTAGCTGTAGCACTCAGACTGGTCTCAAACCCCAGAAAGATCTGCCTCAGCCTCCTCAGTGCAGTTACAGACTGTGTTAGCACCCAGTCTGCATCTTAGATCTTGTCTTCTGATAGCCTCCAGAGAAAAAATTTAAGATCTGAATTAACTGAAGGCCATTATTTTCCTTTCACATTTACTTTACAAGATTTTCTCTACTGTTTACTAACTTCCACTGCTGCTACTGAGAAGTCTGATGTCAGCATGATTCTTGTCTTGTTTACAACAGGGTATTATTGCCCTGCCCCTCATGGTGGTATGGGTTAAGGAAAGGTGCACTCCCCGCCCCGCCCCCGCCCCTTGTTACCTGTGGCAGGTGAGAGAGCTGGCCCAGGATCACCAGAGAGAACTAGCCCTGCTCCACACCAGCTACAGTGCACAGGAGAGCAGGCCCTGCACCCTGCCTGGGTGGCACAGTAGAGCTGGCCCTGTAGTCAGGTCTCAGGTGAGCCAACCCTGAGGGTATGAGAACAAGAGAGCTGACCCTGCCCCCCCCCCATATGCCCCGTACAACAATTGTGTGTGCGAGAGAGACCTGTATCTTGCCTGGGCAAAACAGTTGTACTGGCCCTAGCCATATAAGTGAGAGGGACCTAGATCTGGGGTCTGAAGAGCAGGAGAACTGGCCTCACTCAATGCTTTAGGCTGCAATGGGTGAACTAGCCAAAGTAGTGCTGGAGTGTGTGTGTGTGTCCCATGTAGTGATGATGAAGGAAAGCTAGCGGGCTGACCATCCAGGCCCAGAACCAGAGCTGTGAGTTGGCCCACCCCAACATCCACCTAGTTTATGATCTGCCGGGGCATATAAAGGGGCGAACCTACAGATCCAAAACAGCAGGATATCCATGACACAGGGCAACAACAGGAAACCCAAGAGAAGCCCTCGTGAGAGCCCATTATTGGTGTAGCAGAAACCAGAGGCCTTGAGCCAGGCAGATGACTTGTGGCAATGAACACTTTTACAAGTGAAGATGAACGGACTAAACAGTAAACTGTGTGTCTCAGTGAACCACACTACAGCTTGTTGTGGGCTATTTGTACACTGTGTGAAGAAGCATTGCTGTGATTGGTGTAATAAAGAGCTGAATGGCCAATAGCTATGCAGAAGAGGATAGGTGGGATTTCCTGGGAGAGAGAGGAAGGGGAAGTGGAATCCAGGCTCTCAGATTTCACCAGCAGACTGGAGCAAGTCAGATGTGTCCTACTGAGAAAGGGTAAAAGCACATGGCAGAATGTAGATTAACAGAAGCAGGAACTTGAATTACAAACCTAAATTAAAGCAAGCTTTCATAATTAATAGGAAGTCTCCAAGTCCTTATTTTCGGGCTGGTCCTGAGGAGAAAGTACTACTCCAGCATCTTCCACGACAAGAGTCTTCTGCTTTTTATTGTTCTTGTTTGGTTTGGTTTTTAGTTTTTCTTTTAAATTTGACTCTGTTTTCAGGAGAGGTTGCAAGGGCAGAGGGTGGATGCTGGGGGCAGGAAGGTAAGTGTGATCAGGATGCATGATGTGAAATCCACAAAGAATCAACAGATGTAAAAAAGAACAAACCAACCAACCAAACAAAAACAGGGTATTATGTATCCCAGTGTGGTCCTGAGCCTTATTGAGGATGACCTTGAACTTCTGACCCTCTTGCCTCTACTTCCCAAGTGCTGGGATTACAGACATGCAGTATGCTATCTGGTTTTATGTAATTTGGGGGACCGAACCAAGGGCTTCATGCATGTTAGATAAAGCATGATGGAACTATACTCCTAGCCCCCAGAGAATTCTTTCATGTATTTAGTTGTGCTGTGCTGACTCCACCCATCCTCTAGTTCTGTGACTCCACCCCTCCTCTTTCTCTTCTGTTATTCTCTTTGTGGGTCTTTGGCTTTTTGTTTTTGTTTTGTTCTTGGTTTTTGAGACAGGGTTTCTCTGTGTAACAGCCCTAGCTGACCTGGAACTAGTTCTGTAGACCAGGCTGGCCTTGAACTCACAGAACACAGGGATCTACCTGCCTCTGTCCCGAGCACTGGGATTAAAGGCATGCACCACCATGACTGTAGGTTTATGTTTTACAAACTCTTTTATGTCATTAATGGAGTCATGAGCAAGAATAAAGATGAAGTACTTAGGTTGTCATTTTACCCTGGGCTAATGTCATGAGAGGAGTTCTCCTCTCATGAAAACACATTAATTCTTTCGTATAGTTCAGTCAGAACTCACATGGTTTATAAAGCATATCTCCATGGGAGGAATAGGCTGTCGACAAATAGCTTATTCTCTGGGGGGACATAGCAAGTTTGGCTTCGATTGTTTTTGACAGATGCCTGGAGTTAAGCATCCTAAAGTATTATATATTTTGAATGTGTAGGGTCAGTCTTTGTAGGAGGTGGGTTTTTTTTTTTTTTTGTTTTTTGTTTTTTCTTTTTTTTTGGTGGTGGTGGGGAGTTTGCATTTTTGAGACAGGGATATTCTGGAACTCACTGTGTAGATCAGGCTGGCCTCAGACTCATAGCTCTGCCTGCCTCTGCCTCCTAAGTGCTGGGATTAAAGCCGTGTGCCACCAGGCCAGCAGGAGCTAGTCTAAAGTACCTTAGGGTCTGTTACACTGTTGCTATGATTGCCTTGTATTTTTTTGTTAGCACTAGACCTAGCTGGCTCTGGGAAAAACACTCAAGTAACAGTGGCTTCAATATTATATAAATGTGTTTCTTCCTTCTATAAATGAAGTTCAAAGATATACAAAACAGGGGTCATGAAAAGCTCAACTTCCTTGTATGTCGTTTTTCATCATCTCCATAATCATGGCTTCTTCTACATGGCCCAAGATGGCTCCTTCAGCGTCAGCCAGGTTTTCACTTCAGACAGCAAGTAGAAGCAAGAGTGTATGTGTGCCTTTCTTCTCTTCAAGGGTGCTTTCTGGAAATTGCATACATTACCTTTACATATATTTCATTGGGCAGAAATTAGTCAAATGACTGTATCTTAGTTACAGCAGAGTTTGAAAATTGTAACTATTATTATAAATACCCTGACGATAGCTTGTTCTTCTGTAAGGGAGTAGCAGCTCTTTATAAATACACATGGTCGTCAGAAGTAGAAGTAGAAGACATTAAGGAACAAAAAGCGGAGAAACAGGGAAGGAAAAGGTTGGTGTTGTAGGAGCATGCAAAATGGTCTCCAGATAAGGAAGAAAGGAAATGGATGCGATGAGACAGCCCAGTGAGGAGGTGATGAGAAGTCCCAGGTAGAGGCTCTGAAGGCTGGGAGCCACTCTTGGTCCCTTACCCAAGTCCCTCTCTTCTTTGTGAATTACTTTTTCACCATTTGAGGACCATCAAGTAGTGAATGCAAAGATAGGGATGCCCTGGGATCTGGGGTTATCTCTAACCCATCATTTACTGTGCAGATTCAAGACCTGGGAGATTAAGTTTTACAAGACAGGGTTTAGAACTCTTAGTATTCTGAACACAGCTTCCAAGGTGGATTTCTCTTATAATCAAGAAAAAGTAGAGAAAGTTCCTTAGTTACTCTTTGACTTACTTCGCTGATCAGTGAAACAAGATATTAAGACTAGATTTACAGCTCTAGAATCCTGCATTATGGTGCCTTAGGGAGATTTAGGAACTAGAAGGAAGGGTGTTGCAGAAGGTTGTGAATTTGAAAGGGCAATGGGATGATACTTTACAATGTCAGACACCGGGTAAAATAATAGCTGGAAATATTTCATTACAGTAGTTCATACTATGTTTTCTTTTTTTCTTTTGTTTTTGTTTTTTGTTTGTTTGTTTGTCTTGATGCTGTGGTTTTTGTAAAGATAAATTTTTTAGGGTATTGCTACTTAGAAAAAGAAAGATAAATGCTAACTGAAGATCAACATAGAATAATGAATAGGGTGGTAGAACTCAAACAGACTCCAAGGTTTTTGACGTACTCTGTAAATAAGTATATACATCCCAATAGGCAATAACTGTGGTTAAAAATAAATAATAATGCATTTTTCTTTTTTCTTTGTGTGTTTGTTTAAAAGCAGCTCCTGATATGTTAAGATGAGAATGTATATAAATGTCCAGGCCCATCTACTTGACACGTGAGACTGCATGCCTTTAATCCCAGGGTTTGGAAGACAGAGGCAGGTGAGAATGTCATTTCAACTTCGGGCTTGAAAATGCTTTAAAAAAAATGACAAAGAGGGCTGGAGAGATGGCTCAGTGGTTAAGAGCACTGACTGCTCTTCCAGAGGTCCTGAGTTCAATTCCCAGCAACCACATCATGGTGGCTCACAGCCATCTATAATGAGACCTGACGCCCCCTTCTGGCTTGTGGGCACACATGGAAGGAATGCTGTACACATAATAAATATTTTAAAAAAAAAAAAATAACAAAGAGATTCATTGACTGTGATCCAGGAAAGTTTGGGCAGCTTTGGATGAGGTCATCTTTAAGATGCGCTCAACTTGGTTGACAAATGACAACTTGTAAGTCCAGAAACATCCTCTGGTTGTGGTTAAAGGCTGGCACCCTGGACCTGCACTCTAAAAGGAGAGACCTAAGCTAGGGGTGACTCCTCCGATCTTGCCAGCCTGGTTCTAACAGCTCCACACAGGATTGCAAGCTCAGTGTCCCCTGATGACTCTTAGCTTACAACTGGGGTCATCATGTGCCCTTTCCATGTTCAGGTTTAAATTTCAGTTAGGAATGCTAGTCCTTAGAGAGGGAGCTGCTTGCTGGATCCCCAAAGGAGTCCCAGCCAAGGGACTGAGCAGAGGGTTGTTCTTGGCAAGCCAAACTGGGGCTGGAGATATGATTCAGAAAGAACAGTGTTACGTTCTAGAGTCAACCAACCCAAGTTTTAGCATTTGTTAAACGTTCAAGAATGTGTGTGAGATTCAGACTTTTGGTTTCCTGCAGATAAATGACCCAAGTGACTAACCGGGATCTTTTTCTGGAAATGTTTGATAACAAAGTCTCTGCATTCATTGCTAGGCCATTCGTACAATGCCTTCCCCAAACTATCAACTATATGAGGCCAACATCCTCAGAGCAAACAACCAACCAAAGCCCTTAGAAAGTCAACAAGCCTCAATGTTTAGATAAGCTGGCTGATTAGAAGCAGGGAATTGTGTTTATATCAAGAAGCCTGGAATAGTTTAGTGAAAATATTAACCACAGGCTGCAAGTTCGTGTAGCATTCCTTTGGTTTCCCGGTCACACAAGGGTCTATCCTGAGTGTAAAAACTACCATCTGACGAGACTCCAGCCGAAGAGTAGACCAGACAATTGGCTTTCCTCTCTCCAGCTGTTCGGGGGCCCACGGAGTTGATGTACAGTCCTAAGAGACAAGGTGGGGGCAAACGCTTGCAGCACACTCATCCTGTTTATTTCAGTGCTGAGTTTGAGCTTCTTCTTCCTCTTCGTCCTCCCCTTCTGTAATGTCTGTGCTGCTACGTGTACTGTGCACTTCGGTGCGGTAGTGCCTGTTCTGTGTGTACTATAGCACTACGGTACTATGCCTCTAATGCGTCAAGCCAGGTAAGGGACTGGATTGAAACACACATACATACAGAGACAGAAACATGGGCTCTCCTAAATTCCCCAAGAATGCCCCCTTTAGTGTGCTCCAGAGCAGCTTATATAGGGATCCTTAACTGTTAGCCACACCCCAGCCAAACCCACCAGAAACCACTCCCCTGCCATCAGGAACTCCTGAGGGTCTCATGCTCAGAGCAGTTGCAAACACAGAGAAACAAGTTGTTTTGCTCAGAGCAGCTGCAAGCATAACAAGTTGTTTACAGGAAATTCAGGGTCTGGGGGTCCACAGCCCCCAACACCCCTTCTCTTCCTCCTCCCCCTCCTCCCCTTCTCTCCCTCCTCCTGCTTCTCCTGCACCTGCTCTTGCTCCTCTTCCTCCTCCTCCTCTTCTTCATTCTCCTCCTTTTCTTCCTCCTCCTCGTTTTCGTTCTCCTCCTTTTCCTCCTCCTCTTTTTCCTTCTCTTCTTCTTCTTTTGAGACAGGGTCTCTCTTTATATCTCTGGTTGTTCTGGAACTCATTATGTAGAATTCCAATTCATATAATTCAAATTCATAGAGATCCACTTCCCTCTGCCTCCCAAGTGCTGGGATCAAAGATATGTCTCTCCTAACCTAACCTTTAGCTGTTTTATTTCCCTATGTTTGCGCTTCTCTTCTATAGCAGATAAAGCTAGTATTTTCTTATAATAAAGAAAATGCCATACAATTTAATTTATCTACAAATATCTTTTGACAATATTTTCTATATTAGATAATTATGTTAAGTGAAATTAGCCAGGGGCAGACAAATAGCCCTTGATTTTCATGTGCAGAATCTAGGTTTACATTAATGTGAATGTGTTACATGCGTGTGTAGGACATGGAAGTAGGAAGGGGCTATAAGGAGAAAGAGCTGTGGGGGATACAGATTGAGAGACAGTAAAGGAATGTGTGTGACCTGCAAACAGAGGGGAAACTGTTGGGAAAGGCAACCATGAGGGGTGGGGCGGAGGAGGGCAGTGGGGAGCAAATAAGAACAGAGTATAATTACATATGTATAAAAATGCCATGATGAATCGCATTTCTTTGTATACAAACCAAAGAGTAATTTAAAAAATAATCCAGGGGCTGAAGATGGTAGAGCTCTTGCCTAACCAATGCCTGGGTCCCATCCTCAGTAATGTGCAAAAATGGGCATGGTGGCACGTGACGGTACATCCCAGCATTCGGGAGGGGGAGGCAGGAGGAACAGATGTCCAAGGTCATCCTCAGTGGCACAGTGAGTTCAAGACAAGACTGGGCCACATGGACATGCCTAAAAACATTAATTTAGTGATCAATCCTTTGTTAAAAGAAGAAACATTGTGGGGTGGAGGAGAAGGCTAAGTTAGGAAAGTGCTTGCTGCACAGGCTTGAGGACCTGAGTTCAGGGCCCCAGCACCCACATAAAACCCAGGTGCAGTGTGTAACCCTGGCACAGGGCACAGGAGCTGGGCATAGAAACAAGAGGATCCCTGGAGCACACTGTCCAGCAGGGGTAGCTGAACTGATCTCCCGATTCAGTGAGAAAGCCTGTCTCAAAACAGGAAGGCAGGAAGTGATGGAAGGTGCCTGGTGTTGACCTCTGGTTTTTGCACATAGACACACACACACGTGCGCACTTGCACCCACATGCACATGTACATAATCCACACAAACACGTACATAACTCTCTCTCTCTCTCTCTCTCTCTCTCACACACACACACACACACACACACACACCACTGAATTTGGATGGCTCCTTTGTGTTCTCAGCTTTAGCTACAATCTTTGTCGTTTAACCTTTGCGTATGGCGGTTTTCTCATCCACAAAGCGGTGGAAATTATATTGGCTGCGTGTAGTCCCTATCCCACAGCCACATTCAATCCTTGAGTTTCTTAGTCCTTGGAGATTCATGTATTTTGTTTCTTGTGTGTATGTTTTCTCGACTCCTTTAAGTGTCTTTTCCTAGAAATTTCCTGTTTAGATTGAGAATGGCCTCGAAAACGTTGCTGGTTATCCAGAGGACAGAGACAGCCATGACAGAGCATGCGTGGGCTGGTTAATGCCCCACTGCGGTAACAATCCTGCACTCAGAACACCGATGTTTTGCCATTCACCGACTATGCCTCTAATTCTGGGTTTTTCGAATGGCAGACAAAATTACTTAGGGAGTTGAGGGACCCTTCCTTCATGCTGGTGCTGCCTCTGCCTCCCTTCCCCCACTCTCTCTGTTTCCAACTGCCTGTCACTGCTGACCTTAATAATAACCTCATATCCTCAACAGTTTGGCAACACGTAAGAATGAATGTTTCCAGGAAAACATTGCTACATTCTAACTCCCCTACCCTGCTCCCAATCCAAGATACAATGTAAGCTGGAACTAGTTACGCAGAATTATTGAGCTGTTGAAAGACAGTCCTGGAGAATATGGGAAAGATCTATTGTAATCCTGGAGTTCTGCAGGACAGGAAAGTAAGGCCTTGGTGTCCAGCAAAGCCATAAGCACCCATAGGGAAAACGTTGTAATTCGCAGTCAAGCATGGGTTACAACCAAACTGGGATGCCGGTTGGAGCTGAAGTGCTGTTTAGAAGCCAGCTCATTCGCTCCTAATACTATGCACCGCATTCTGCCAGGATCGGTCCAAACTTGGGTTACATATCCCGGGAGACCCACACATGAAAGCTTCCGTGTCTTGGGATTAATCAAGATCGCACCATCAGCCGAGTGGAGCTCTGTTGTGCATGTGTTCCCAGTGATTTGCCTCCTTGGCTTGCTCCAGGGCCTGCCTGTTTTCTCTCATTCTTTGCTGGGTCTTTAGACAGTGCTGTCTCCGACAGCAAGCTGAATAAATCATCAGCTGCATGCTGATGAGCTGGCTCTCCTTCTGCCATGGAGTCTGGGAAGGGACAGGGCGCATCGCCTCCTGCCTTCCCTCCCTTTTCTTTTTATCTGGGACTTTCCCATTCTCAAACTCTCTTCCGCTGTGTCCTTAATTTAGGGCACTTGCTCTCCTTCGTCTTTCCTTCCCGCAGAATAACTGTTCTATTGTCCCGACAATTTGTTTCCTTGCTTGATTTTTTTACTGATCTTATTCTGTTTATTTTTTATAAGAAAGGAAGCAATATTGAAAAAAAAGATCGTGTGGGAAGACGACTCATTCCCATTTGCAGACAAGAAGCCATGTTCACAAATTCAGTTTTCATATATGCTAATAATAAGGAAACAAAACTATTTCCCAAATTTGTTTGGAGAAACACATTCCCCAGCCTTCAGGATAATATGTATTGCAGATCTTCAGAAGAACACGAACACTCACTTTGCCAAGTTTTAGATGGTGAATTCTTGGTTCCAAAAAGCTTTCAGCAGTGCACCCCATCCAGCCTCGGAAATGGTTCCATCTTCTACTTCCCTGAAGCTGGAGTGACAATTAAGCTTCATGTACACTTCGTAGCTAGTTGTAATTTCAGAGAACTCACACTTCACATCTTTTAAAAAATGATTTATTTTTATTTTATGTGCATTGGTGTCTTGCCTACATGGATGCCTGTGAGAATGTTAGATCCCTGAAGCTAGAGTTACAGACAGTTGTGAGCTGCCATGTAGGTACTAGGAATTGAACCCAGGTCTGGAAAAGCAGTCAGTGATCTGTTTTGTTTTTGATTTTTGTTTGTTTGTTTGTTTTGTTTTGTTTTCTGTTTTTGGATACAGGGTTTCTCTGTAGCTTTGGTGCCTGTCCTGGAACTAGCTTTTGTAGACTAGGCTGGCCTTGAACTCACAGAGATCCGTCTGCATCTGCCCCCTGAGTGCTGGGATTAAAGGGGTGCACCACCACCACCCGACTGTGGCCAGTGATCTTAACCACTGAACCCTCTCTCCAGCCCCTTTACATCTTATTGTTTTGTATGGGGCTGGAGAGAGGGCTCAGTGGTTAAGAGTACTGGCTGTTCTTCCAGAGTACCTGGGTTCTCACATGGCAGCTCCCATCTCTTTTGTTTCTTTATTTGAGACAGGGTTTCTCTATGTAACAACCCTGGCTGTCCTGGAACTCAGGGATCCCACCTGCCTCTGCCTCCTGAGGTCTGGATTTGAAGGCATTTGCTACCATGGCCAGTTTCCTTTCACACCTTTTAAATAGGGAACATTGTACAGTAAGTTGGATGGAGAACTGATGAGGATTTATTACAATTTGAACATGCTATATGAGTTGCGCGCTTGTTTTTTTTGTTTGTTTGTTTTTTTAAAAAAAAACTGGAAGCCATCTTTCTTCAAATTTATCTTCACATTTACATTAAGAAAAAGTATAAAAAAGATGTGTTACAGGAGGCTAGCACCCTCCCATCTTATTCTTTACTGTTATATGTGCAATAGGAAGAAGTAACTGAGCCATGGTTACAAATACAGAATTTTACCTGCCAATATGAGTCTTGTGGTTTGTCAATATTTCAGAACATGGCTCTTGGGACCGAGCATGTCACATTAGTATACAATGAAGCATCCTTTCTCTCCTCAAATATGTTCTGTATCATGACTATGCCCCAGCCAAGGACCCAGTCATCAACTTTAAACCCGCAAGGTCACCTGGTCATCTTGTGATTACAGCAGCAGCTTTGCCGCTGGTGATTGTCCTATAACTGTGGCAGGTCAATGGGAAAATGTTCTTTAAACGCCATAAGCGTCTGATTGTGCAATACCGAAATGAGACTCATTGATTATTCGCACTGCTGGCTGGCCAAAGCTGGGGAAGTAATTAGGGCTTTTTGTGTGGATTATCCACTGAGAAAAGGTCAAATAACTACAAACAGTGCCAGGAGAGAGGAGCCACCAAGGACCACAGCATCCGTGATCAGTTAAGAAATGCTAAGGCAAGTCTTAATAATGACGTGCTTATGCCAGGCTCTGCAGAATGTGACCGTCTGTCAAAGAAATCCAATGAAGCATGAGTGATGGCTACTTTTTCCCTAGGAAGCTGGCTTCGGGTCCCTGATGCCCATCAAACAGGTTTGTCAGGGAAACCAGACTGAGAGGAATTTAAAAAGCAGGGCTTGCTGTCGTCTCTTTCTTTAAGTCCAGAATAAAGGACTCATGGCTAGCGATCATTTCGTTTTCCACCTCCCCATCTACAACACGGAGTATTATTTTTCGTGTTTGTGATGAGATAGCCCATCACATGGGGATTTGATGCGGTTCACTGTGGACTCGGATTGGGGGCACGGCAATAGAATGGCTGTGAGCCCCAACAGTTCTGTTCATAGAAATACCACACTGAGCAGTCTTCAGCTTACTCAGGGAGCTTTCAGATTTTCCAAATTTTTAAGATATTTCTTCTAAATCTACCTCCCACCCCTCAGCACAGTGATGCCTGAAATTCTGAAGTGAAGCTTCTTTGCATCCACTTAACTGATGGGCTTTCATGGAACAGGCTATTCTTTGGTCAGCTAACAATTTAGTTATTTTCATCCACGTAGAAGACACTGAAAAGTTAGATTTTGAGAGAGTTGTAGGGAATCTATATCTGGAAAGTAAAAGAAGTGTTTGGGAGTACCCAAAGCAAATATGCATGGGGTACTTTGTGACTTTGCCTGGGACAGCATGTTGTGGAAAATACAGGGCAGTAATGAGAACACCAACTTTATGTGTTCAAATCCTGGTTCATGACCGTGAGTCATTTGACCTTTCTCGCTGTAGTAGAGGGTGAACAGTTTGAGAAGCTACATCAGTGAGTTGCAAGTTCAATGTCTGCACATGTACACACATGCATACATGTGTGCATGCACACACATACACAGAGAAGGGGGGAGAATAAGAAATAGGTTGTAACCAAGACTTTCACAGTATCTCAGGAC
Source organism: Chionomys nivalis (assembly GCF_950005125.1). Lineage (NCBI taxonomy): Eukaryota > Metazoa > Chordata > Mammalia > Rodentia > Cricetidae > Chionomys > Chionomys nivalis. Next base: position 144,529,026 of record NC_080086.1, read on the forward strand.
ATATTGGCAGATTCAAGTTGGTCTGGTCTCCGTTATCTGACCTCACTATACATTTGTCCCCTAGGACTGAACTCCAGAATCCATGAAGCTGTATACATATTTGAATGAATCTTAAGGAATACCCATACAGAAGAACCTTCACACTTACAGGTGGACGTTTTGGCATAGTAACAAACCAAAAGAGGTATTTTAGAACAGGCACTCAAATTATTTCCCCAGCAGAGCATCAGCCTTTGGGATTGGAAGCTTCCAGAAAGGCAGGGAGAGCTGTGATAAAAGCAAAAGAAAACAAACAAGTAAAAAAAAAAAATAAATGTGCTCAGCAAACACATGGCACGAAGTAAGGCTCAACCACATGTCCAAATCCTCGGAAAGCAAAACTTGACTTTAAATATTGCTGTACTTCTGTCTCAGCAGCATCATGTTTATGTTCTGCAAGCAGAGCTGTCTGCTATTCTTCTTGTTTTCCCCTTCCTCCATCCTCAGTCATTTAAATAGGGGACATCTTGTGTCCCCATTCAGACCCGGGGTGCACTGTGGAAAGCAAAGAAGGAAGACCCGGTAGCTCTGAAAGTTCCATTCTCCCTGGAACCTTCCCAGACACCTTTCTACATTGTTCCAGCACAAACCTTCATCACTCAGCTCTGGAGAAGAAAATGGGAACAATATGGCTCAGGTAGTGAGAAGATAAAAATTTGTAATTGCCATAACTCTTATTTTTAAAACTAGAAGTATAAAGAGAGATTAAATTATTTTTATTTTTTTGTGGTCATTTAAAGAGGAATGAAAAGCTTTTTATTTTCTATTTGCATTACTATGGCTTGTGGGGTAAGCGATGTGCGAAGACAATCAAAGCAGTTTGTCCCTGACACTATGGGACCATAGTAGCTGGAGCTTAGGAAAGCGTTTTTCTGTAGCCTTCTCACGTGTGTAGTCTTTGGGCTGATAGAGGAGGTGAGCATCTGGGAGCAGCAGGGGCAGAGCCATTGAGAGGAGGAGGGGAATCACCGAGGAAGCAGCAAAGATGCCTCATTTGGTATCCCAGCCTCCTATACTTCCTGCCTGGCTACTGGCCAGGCAGTGTTTTATTAGACTAATATGAATGACAAATCTTTACAGTGTACAAGAGCATTATCCCACAAACATTCCAGCCTTACTTTGCTATAGGCAGCAAGACAGCTCCTCAATGGGGCTAAGGATAGTAGGGGTCACTGTGCCCACAACGCAGCAAGTTCTAAGGGAGGAGAGGAAAATGGCTCTCGGGTGAGTTTCCTTCCCTCAGAGTCTCAAGTGATTTTATAATGGTCACAAGGCTGGTGATGGTCAGCGAGTGGGGGCATTTTGAGTCCTCTGGAAGAAGACCGGCTTTGCTGTTAAGTCTCCTATACCAGCTTCTCCCCCTGCTAGTGACTGGCATCACTGAGGATGATCTTCTGGAAATGCATCTCCGCACAGCTCTCTAATGTACCTGGAAAGAGCCTCTATTATTTCCCACAGCGAGTCTCCTCTAGACGGGAGACGCAGGAAAACTGGAGTTCAAGGAGGGGCCTAATAGAGAAAAACTTGGGGTTGTCATACATTTGGAGAATTGGAGGAATGACCTCTGTGTGTGTGTGTGTTCATGGTCATGCATGTGCAGTGGAGGTCAGAGGTCAACCTCAGGCATTGTTACTCAGGAGCCATTTTCCTTGTTCTTTGAGCCAGGGTCTGCCATCTGGACCTGGGGCTCACCAAGCAGGTAGGCTAGTGAGCCACAGAGATCTGCCTGCCTGCCTGCCTCCCCAGTGCAAGGATTACAAGCTCTCATGACCACGCCCAGCTTTTCAGATGGATTTTGGGGATCAGACTCAGGTTCTCATGTTTGTACGTTTGTACAGCAAGCAGCTTATTGACTTAGCCGCCTCCCCAGTGCCCAACCTCACCCCTGCCCATTGTATTCTTTCAGTGTTCTGGAGAAAACAGTGTGTGAGTCACAGGCCGACTTCAGCCACACAGCTAGTGAGTGAAGAGTCCTGAATTCAAAGTCTGCGCTCTGAAAGGATGGACCTAACCTCCCCAAAGAGAAGGAATAAATCAGATGAGACCACCGATGGAACTACAGCCAGGGAGGTTAAACCTCTAGGAAGTGTGTGGACTTGTAACAGGCTCTCTGCAGACATGGCCCTCCAGTTTAACGCTCAAAGGAGAGTTTTCATATTTGGAGGAATGTGGGGGGGGGCAGGTACAAGCAGGTTCTTGAGTCTCCCTCCAATTGGAGCCATGAGGACAACGCTTTCAAGAAAGCGATGATGACATAGGGGGACATTCACTGCCCGGCTTCTCCTTTGTCTGGGGCCTCTTAACTCATCAGAGGAGCAAGAAACACGTGGGAGCCTCACCTTACGTTGAAAGTTCTGCCTCTTACAGGTGGTCGAAACGAGGCATGCTTGTTTGAACACCCATTTGTACCCTCGTTTTGCTTTCTGTATATTTTTGTAGAAACCGAAAAAGCTTTTATTCTGAGCAGTAAGTGACCTTGACAAAAGCTGGCTTTACTCCGCAGAAGTTTGGAAGTTGCAGCAGTCAGATGGACACACCTGATGAATGTTTTCTTCACACCCAATTCCCCGCTGTTTATTTTGACTTGCAGAACTTGCTTGCGTTAGCTTGTGCAGACTTTTGCTGCCAGCCGAGCATGCTGCAGTAATTTTTATTCTTATGGTAGCCTTCATACAAAAGTAATTCATGGTATGGAATGAGCCAAGTGAACACACTAAAAACTGAAAAGGGTCCTTGTTTACTCAAGACTGAACTGCAGGAAAACTCCCAGGCACTGTCCTTCCAATGCCAAGCAGTGAACCATCTAAAGGCTGTTTACGATGACTGGACTTCACCCAGTGAGCACTTCTGTAGACAAACTGCATAGAGATTGCGGAAGAATTCCCTTTCCCTTTACACGGAATCTGAAAGCACAGGAGGTCTTGCTGGCTAGAACACAGTTTTCTTTTCACGGGGTAATTGACTTGGGAATGGAAGAATAACCTGTTTTTTGGGGGGGAAATTTCTAAGCTTTTAAAATCTTGTTGAAATATCATTCTTCTCCCATCAAGGTCAAATACTGCGACAAGTTCTTGCTACCTGGGGCCACTAGGATGGGGTATGGTGAGGACAGGACTAGGCAGCAGACATGAGGACCTGAGCTGCGCGTGCTCCTTTCTGTGCGGACGTAAATTAGCCCCTTGTCCTAAGATTCGTTTTCTTTAGAGAGGAAGTACATGTGAACTTCCCATATATATTTAAAGAACTTTTGTTCCGTATGCAAAACATAGAGCATAACTTAGAATAAAAATTTCCATTTGTGCGCTTATACATCAAGTATGCAAAGACTGGATTCAATAGCTAACGGGACAAACAATAAGCACCCTGTCAAAGGGTGCTCACTGGCGCTTGGCTCTTGAAATAACTGAGTTTCACTGCCAAGACTCTGCACTAGCCTGTGCATGTTATGCAAGTTCTGCACTACTCAGTCATAAGGACCTACAGCAGAACCTTGCAGTGACAGAAATGAGCTTCAGCATGGGAGCTTTTCCTTCTAATGTTCCCCTGTAATAAATTAGCCTACAACACAACCAATCTTATCAAAAAGGTACCATCGATGAGCGGAGACACAAATATTCATTTACAGGAAGCTGGTCCTTGAGGAGTGAAATATACTTATGTCGTAATCAGCCTCTTAGTGACTAGTGGCTGGGGTGATGACGTCTGGGGAGATGCTTCAGACTGCGTTTGGTACAAGAACAAAGACTGTTACCAGCCGCACTCTGATGGCGGGTTAAGACCTCCTCATCCTCTGAAAACACTGTTATTGGATCAAGGTGATGGCTGTACATCTCCCATCCCTTATATACAGAAAATGGATCACATAAGTCTCCCCATCCCACACACAGAAGGATCCCATAAGTCTCCCATCCCCCACACAGAAGGATCCCATAAGTCTCCCATTCCCCCCCACACACACACACACAGAAAATGAATCACATAAGTCACCCTTTCAAAACTGTGAATGAAACGTGGCAAACAGAAAAACCCTGTCTGTATCATGCAGCAATCTCCCCCCATTTCATGTCTGGTACTTTCTGTGTGGGGATCCAAATGAGAGAAAGGAATCTGATTCTCCCCCAAACTTACAGGTGGTAACTACTGAGATATTTTTAAATACTCAATATTAGGATTAAGTTATAACGTCTTAGAAATTGTTTAACAAAAGTGATCAACCCTCCCTTAGCAACATATAGTTGAGACATCAGAAAGATCACCCCTTACCTACCGCTAGAAGTACAAGATGCGTTTGTAGAAAGAACATTCATTCTCTCTTCTAGAAGTCAGTTTGGCTGTCTTATCCAATAAAGCCACCGTCCAATCCCATTCATTACCCAATCCTTACCAGTTCCCATGCTCTAGCCCCTAGTGCTCAAGATGCTAGCCAGACACACTACACTGCTTTCCACCCTGACTTGTCTCAGGGTGAAATCCCACAGCATCCCACAACTACCATCCTTACTGTCGTCGTTATCAGAGACAGAGCCTCACTATCAAACTCTGCTTGTCCTGTATCAGGCTTTGGAGAGCTAGAATTACAGGCACACAACTTCACACTGGCTCCGAGCATCCAAATCTTTCCTTTTCTGAGGGAGAGTTTCAGGGTGGCCTGGAATTTACAGCAACCCCTCTGCTTCAACTTCCCCAGTGCTCTGAGAGTGGTGTGGTTCTAGTCTAGTTACACCCGGCTGCACCCTGGTCTTCAGGCTCACTATCTATGGGATGACAGGTCATCTAGATGTTGACATGAGGAGCTTTGCAGAGCTCCTCCCCGCTTCCATCCCTGCGGATAATGTCTTTTAAGCATTATAATAAATTACTTATCAGAATGCTAGGAAGTGGTTCTGACTGTCATCTCCATCCTAGCCCTGGAGAAACTGAGATAGACATGTAACTTGTCCTGTAACTTTCTCAAGGATGCACAAACTGAAGTTGCTAGGACACAAGCCAAAAGCTTCGATACAGAGCCCATGGACTATGCTTTCACCCCACGGCTTCTTCAGTAGTAACACAGAATCCTCATGATGAACCAGTATTATGCTAAGTAATTTGATACAGTGTCTCATTGCTCAAACTGCCTTATAGTATCAATGTCTGTACTTTAAAAAAATCAGGTTTTTTTTTTCTGTAAAATGAGACTATGATGCCAATAATCTTGTGCTGAGTTTTCCCCTCATCACACCTGCAATAGGACATGTGAAGATGCTCTAATAGCTTACATCTCATTTCTCATTTGGAAGCAAGCTGCTGAGAATTGGTGTTACTCACTTTTGTGTCTCCAGCATGGAGTGTAGCGTCTGGCACCACGGAGACATCCATAAGCGATGTGAAGAACGAATGAAAACTTAGCTCGCGCTTCAGATGGTGAAGACGACAGTGTAATAGTGTCACGAAAGCTTGCTCTGTACATGCAGATCTGGTTAGTGGCAACCACCCACTTTAGTCTGCTTTTGGGTAAGGAAGATGGCCCCTATTCTGGGAATGATGAGTTTCTTCACAGTGGTCTCCTGCATCCTTGTCTTTGCCTATGCTACCCAGCCAGAAGTACACACTTTTCTGACTGTTTCCAGGGGGAGGAGAAAACCACTTTCTTTTGAAGATCTATGTCTCATTTAAAGGGTTTATCTAATGTACTTTCTGATGAAGCTTTCCAGTTGTAGGGGCCAGGAATGGTCAGTCTTTATAAAGTGAGAATAATGAATAAAGCATGCAAATATTCATGCAGAGCTGGAAAGTGCCTCCGATGTCATGCAAGTGGATCTGAATGAAATACTCTAACTTCCTATAACTATTTATATGTATGTTTTATGTTTTGCCTGCACATATGTCTGTGCACCACTTTCACACTTGGTTCCTGCCGAGGCCAGAAAAAGGCACCAAATCCCCTGGGACTAGAGTTGCTATGTGGTTGTTGGGAATCAAAGCCAGGTCCTCTAGAAAAGCAGCCAGTGCTCTTAATCACTGAGTCATCTCTCCAGCCCAACTCAGGGTACTTCCAGCTGTGTGGAAGATTGGAAAACAGATAGCAATAACTCTACAGAACACTAATCCTTCTTGGAAGCGGCATCTTGTATTTTATTTATTTGACAGGTACAATTGAGTTCTCTTTTTGAGAATCTGATGGAAACAATGTCACCATCTTTCGGGAGAACCACCCTTTCAGTTATGCTAGCTGAGTTTCATTTGCCAATGCATTCCACCAATAAGGACACAATTAGATTTCCATAAACTTTCTGGAAACGATGTGTCCACTTGAACTTTAGACAGTTGGAGAAAGAAATAAAAATTCACCAAGTTTTGCATCAAAATCCTCTGAGTCTCATCCTAATAAAACCCCAGAGCAGGGTAACATGGCAAGTTTCAGGTATTCAATCAATGCCCTTCAAATAAATGGATGAAAATCTAAAGTTGTGAAATAGATCAATGAAGAGGTGATCATTTCCACTCCCTAAAGGTTTGTCTGCTCATGTGCTTCTGACTGCTGACATTAAGTATAGATTTTTTTTTTGTACTAGTATCAAGGAATAAGAATCTTGGGTTTTTCTCTTGAAGTTACTTAGTCCTTTTCCCACTGCAGGATTGTATTTGTCACTTCAACAGCTTGTCGCCTCCCTCATGTGTGTGGTGAAAGAGAAGGCTCACGTTCTTAGATGTTCATAAGTCCAACAACTCATTTTAAAAAAAAAAAAAGAAAGAATAAAAATAAAACCTGCTGGACCACCGCAGTGTGTAGACTTAAAGCATGCTGTAATGTGTTATGACTTAGCATTTGCAACTTTCCCTCCAACATCTGCATCCTGGTTTGCAGTCTCGTAAACCCTCCCGCTGCAGATGGCGTGTGTGCAGGGTTGTTCTGAGGCGCGATGCATCAACACGGCCTTTCTAAACACGAAGCAATAATGTATTCAATTAAGGGAGGAAATAAAACATTGGGCTGTTTCTTATAATAAATCTTTTACTAAGTTGCCCATATCATATGTTTGCTGAGGAAATAAGACATGTCATTCAGACGAAGGGTTATTGTAGACTGCTGAGGGAAACATGAAATTCTGGAGGCTTCAGCAGTACTGGGAACCCCGAAACACGGAGAGTGTACAAATTAGAAAAGGATGTAATATGTGACTAATGACACCTCTTGGGATACCTTTGCAACCGTATTTACTGTTATGATGGCTAGGTTCATTTAAGCTCCAGGAGTTGAAAAGCAATACCCTTGTAAGGGAGAAACACCTCTGTGTTCATTAGATGTAGCTGTAATTTAAGCTCTCAAGGCTTTTTCTCCTTGCTGTCATTCTTCATACTTCTGGAAATGTGGTACTTGAACTTCTAATAAAAGCGGTCCATATCATGACCATGTAATCTACAGTTCCTGGAAAGCACACTTACACCTCCACATCTGGAGCTGGCTCTGGGACAGAACTGAAACTTAATTCACCCCAGATGTTGCCCAAATGAACATTCTGGAGCAAGGCTACTGGTCTTAGGCTTTTCTAGGCACTAGAAAATGGCCCAGGCAAGGGTATGGGTCCCTAACTCCAATATTGGAGACTTTTTATCTATTATACCAAGAAAAATAAAATTGCTGGATTCTGTAAAGTAAACCCCAAAGCCCACCTTCATTTATGAGGAAAATAGTGGCTCTTTTGACATTATTTAGATAGATGGTTCCAGGTCTTTCTGTCGTAAACATCTCAAAGAGAAATGCAGCATTTTCTTGTGTCATAGGAAAGCTTGCATAACAGTTTCTTTTAAAAAGATGTAGTCATGTATGACTTGGGTTACTGATCACCAGAATAGCCTTTAATAGAACAGCACAATTAGGCATCCTGTATATTTCTGATAATACTGTTTTTTTGTTTTTTTGTTTGCATGCTTGTTTTTGCATTTGTTGGTGGGGAAGGTAGAGTCCCATGTGGCTCTGGCTGGTCTTGAACTTGTTCTGTGGCTAAGGAAGACCTTAAACTCCTGATCTGCCTACCGTCACCTCCCAAGTGCTGTGCTCACAGATGTGAGCATCTCTCTCAGCTTCTGATGACCCGTTTACTGTGCAATAATACTCTTTGTTACTTAGTTTTAGGTTTCAGTGGCCAGTTCCTGCTCTTCAGGAGTGAACTCTTGCTATAGAATCAGTGTCGCTATCCCATGTGAATGCTTACTTTCAGGCTCGCTGAATGGAGAAAGCTCAGTCATAAGATGGGATTGTCGACAGAATGCAGAAATCAAGAAGTTAACCTATTTGTAGTTCCTTTTTTTTTTGTCAATTAGGTTCATACATTTCTTGGGGACTTGCTAGTCATCTTCTGGACATGTGAGGACCTTCTGGGTCTGAGGTGACTCATCTGCACAGTGGAGCTTTGTCTGCTGTTGCAGCTTCTTGGTTGCAGTAAGGGTGGGCGTACCTTTGCTGACACATTGTGCCTTAGGAATTGTGGTGGTCTCTCTGAAGGGGGATCATTTCCTATTATCTCAGGTCATACACAAAACCAGTCTATCTAGGCTCAGTTGATATAACTACTCATAAAAATCACCACTTAGTAAGGATAGCTTCAATATTTATTAAGGGAACAATGTAAAAATAGTCATATGAAAGATAGCTTTGACCTTTGCAAAGCTACTGTTAAAGGCATTGCTCACTGAATATTAAATAATTCATCAGAAATGCATCCATCCAACCGCCTTTTGAAATGCGTCTCCTGACAAACCAGTGTGCCTCTCTGTTAAATGTTGGGATTTATATCTTTCGTGAAATTCTTGCTGCTGCTTTGGCTACAGAGAAAATAACCAAGGTTCCTGCTTTGTGATGCTGTCAATCCCCTGCCCTCATTTCCTGATCTGTATCCCTACCCCATCCTTCTGTGATGGTCTATGGAATAGTTGGGGATATATGAATTTCTGAGTTTGCCTGCAAAACTCAGTGTGCGCATGTACTCACTGGAGTTTTCTGGGGAAGGAGTGAGCCCAAACACACTCTTCCTTCTGCAAGTGTGAGATGAAACAAACCCCTCCACAAACTGCTTTTGGCTGGTGTTTGACCCCAACAGAAACCTATCTACAATATGGAATAGCAAGAAAAAAATATATGGCAGCAACAACCCAATTCAGACCAAACCAAAACAGCAACAGAATATATCTGTTTAGTCTAGGATGGCTTAGTTGTAATACAGATGCCTAGTGTGCATGTGTGAAGCCCTGGGCTGGACATATGCCTCAGAGAAAACGGTGTCACAAAGGTAAATACATTGACACATTTTGTTGTTACGTACTCAGTCTATTATTGGAACTGACTTTGTAGTTAACCAAGTGGCTCGGCAGGTAAAGGCGCTTGTGCCCAAGACTGACAACTGGACATCGGTGCCCAGGGCCTGTATGGTGGAAAGAGATAATCTACACCTATAAGTTGTCCTCTGAACTCCACAGCCACATAATTTGCACCCTAAATAAGTAGACAAATAAATCTAATACATTTTTAAAAGTGATTTTCTAGAATCTTCCCCCACCCCAGAACAGTGATTCTCTACCTGTGAGTTGTGACCCTCTTGGGAGTCAAAGGATCCTTTCACGGGGTCTCATATCATATTTTCTGCATATCAGATACTACATTACAATTAATAACATAGAAAATTTGCAGTTATGAAGTAGCAATAAAATAATTTTGTTGTTGGGGGTCATCACAGCTTTAGGAACTGTATTAAAGAGCTACAGCATTAAGAAGGTTGAGAACCACTGCCCGAAAACTAAGGGATGGGTAGCAGTGACAGCAGATGGCACACTTCAGTGTGAAAATGTCATCTGATGTCCTTTCTCTTTTTTGTTTCTCTCGTAGGAAGACTTAATTTTGGCAAATCTGACTAAGAGTACCCAATACGGTGTGCATTCTGAACACTATAGGGAGAAGAAGACAATTCCCGTACCATGTGACATGGATATGTATTGACCTAGGGGCTGAAGGGCTCCACTGTGTTGTACATATTAATGTGGGATTTTAAAGACACCCCCACAGGACTTGCTTTGCTAATTTGGGAACTAGATAAGTCCAATACAATGAAATTTATGCAGAGAAAAGGCCTTGATGAGAAAGGCTCTCAGGAGACTGAACACTAACACCAACCCATGGGAGGGGCAGGTTTAGGACCTCAGGAACAGAGTACTGTACATCTCGATTTTTCCAAAAAAAAAAAAAAAATTATGAACACATTGTGAACTACACAAGACACCAACCCCACTGTTTTGGAGCAGAAAGACAGAGTTGACAGATGTAGTTCTTAGCCAGGAACAACCATGTGAATTTATAAATTTTTTACAAGTGCAGCTTTCAGAAGAATGACTTTTACTGCCATATTAATGCAACCTTGCAAATTTATAGCCCGGGCATTTGTGGGTTATGAATGTCCACTATTCCAGGCTAATGCCAAGAACATGTTTTATGTTTTAAAATTCCTTTTCCTCCTCTGATCACAGACATCTTGGCTGTTCAGATTTGTGCAATAACTCAGCAGCACATGAGGTACAAGACCGCATCAGTTCCCACTCACAATGGCTGGACTCATAAATATACTCATTACAACATACTGCATGGGACAGAATCACCCACAAAGCGTAAACATATTGCCAGAGAATAGGGAATTAGTAGCAGTTGAAGCAACAGTGACATGATTCTTTGCTACTTGCCAGACCCATAATATGTGGCCGAAAATTGCAATCGCATGCCACAATACAAAGAAAACAGAAATAATGTGTTTAAGAAAATGATATCTCAGTGCATATAGATCAGCATAGTCATGAACAATGTCATACATGTCCAAGACTGTGCTTGTATTTTTAAGTTATCCTTAAGAAATTTATTAGACTGACTTGTGTGCATGTGTGCTTCAGCACCTGGGCCTATGGGCCGTGGCACACGTGCGGAGGTCAGAGGACAAGTTCCAGGCGTTGGTGCTCTTTTTCCACCATGTAGGTCCTGGGGGTCATCCTCAGGTCATCAGCCTTAGTGGCAAACATCCATACTGGCTGAACCATCTGGCCAGCCTTACTGAAAGGCTTTAGTTACTGTATTCAACCGGAAGTTCACAGAAGGAAAGGCACACTGCAACCCTTTCCTTGTATATCTGAAAGTTGCCTTTTGTGTTGGTTGTGCCCAAGCTCATTCTTTCTAGTGTTGCAGGCTTTTAAAGAAATAGCAGGATCCTGGGGCTTGATAAAACAAGGTCTCAGAGATCTCAGAGTGACCAGCCTTCCTTCACATGTCAGAGGGCTCTTCTCTTTAACATGCTATGACCTGGGGGGAATTGTTGACTGCCAGCGAAAGTCAGGGCCACTGTACACCTTTCTCACTCTTCTGGGTAGCTCTGTGATGCTGAACACATCACTTCTCTACTTTTTATTTTTATTTCCTCTTTTGAGAAATGTTCAAGTTGTACTACTTGGTACAAATTCCTTTCCAATTAGGATGATTTTTTTCCTAGTGTGTGTGTGTACGCCAGCATGTTTAGGAATAGATAGCATATGTAATTTATAATATTAGTTGTTTTGTTTGTTAGTAAGCATGGCTTTCTTTCCCTGAAATAAAAACAGGGGGTGTGGGAGTTAGTGATGATTGGAACTTGACATCTCTGGAATTACCTGGGAGACCCACTTGCAGATACACTGAGGTACTGTCTTCACAAGGTTAACAAATGAGGAAAGACCCAATCTTAACTGTGGGTGGAATCATTCCCTGGGTGGGGAGTTTGGACTCTTTATATGGGGAAAGTGGAGCCAGAAGGTGACTAAACAGGGAGAAATCTTACAGCCTGAGTTCTTGGAGCTCATGTGAAATGCTGGATGCAGCTGTGGGCATCTGTAACCCTTGAGCTTTCCTAAAAGATGGAAGGCAGAAACAAGGGGATTATCCAGTGGCCAGATGGAGGAATCAATATCATCATCATCATCACCATCATCATCATCATCATCCTCTCTCCCTCTCTCTCTCTGTCTCTCTGTCTCTCTGTCTCTCTCTCTCGATGTCTCTCTTTCTCTCTTTCTTGCTGGCTCTCTCTTCCTCTCTCCCCCTCACACAACATACACCCATGAATACACACACACACACACACACACACACACATGCACACAGATAAGGTTTTAAGAAGCAAGAAAGTAAACTGAGCGTTAGCATTCCTCACTCTGTGCTTCTTTTAAAGAATTATTACTTTTTATGTATGTGTGAGTGTGTGCCACATGTGTGCAGGTGCCCATGGAAACCAATAGAGGGTATTGGACCCCTGGGACTGGAGTTATAGCCAGTTGTGAGCTGCCACAGTGGGACAGGAATCAAACTGGTCTGCTAGAAGTTGGTACTTCTAAAGGCTGAGCCATCTCCCAAGCCTCCCTCTGTGCTTCTTGACTGTGGATACAAAGTGACTAGTGGCTTCAAGCTCCTGGGCTGTGGTTTCCCCTTCAGGAGCCAAAACAAACCCTCCCTTCCCCAGGTGATGATGTCAGAGTATCTTATTACAGCAACAGGAAGGGAACTAAGATGGCGCAACTCCTGCATTGCTTTACTCCCGAGATGCCCACCACTTCTTTCTTAGTGTTTGAAAGACTTCATGAGGAGTCTAACCTTGTGTGATGGAGGCTTGTCTGGCCATATACAAAAGCTGTTTCAGTGCAGCCAGGAAGGATCTTCTGAATTACTGAAGCTAAATAAAAATATAAATAAATAAATAAATAAATAAATAAATAAATAATCCTTGTTTATTCCAAGACCTAATCCTGCTGAGGCTCCCAAGCTGATTAATCACTCAGCAGGCACCAAACAGCACAGACTAGCTGATCTTACACATTTTAATGAAATGGACTGCATGCTGAAAAATGGCACACAGACACACAAATCCTGCACAGTAATTATATGAGCGAATACTCTGTTAATGGCTCTAAAGACAGCCTTATTCTTAAGAATAAGATTCTGTCAAGAGCAAATCCTTCCTCATTCATTTGCTGCTAATCTGAAGGGCAGAGTAGTCAAATGTTAGAGTTAGCCAGGAAAACTTTGGTTTTAAAGCCTATTCAATCAATTTCCTTTTTCTTATTTTTTTTTAGATCATAACAATTTTAAAAATTCAAACTAGAATAATCGCCAACCCACAGTTTAGATGCTCTTAACATCTCTTGATAGTTTGCCTTCTTCCTTCCCTCTTTATCCTGAAATTTCTTTATCATCCTGCTAGTATAAAAGTAGAAATGAGAAATAACTAGTTATTCATATTCTAATGTACCCGCATAATTACACGATAAATAGGATGTTACAAAATTGCTAAAATGACAGCCTTATTGCGGGCTCAATTTACTTAACTTTGTGTCTTCCAATATTAAGTCAACAGTCACTCATTCTGCAAATTAATGGCTGATAAAAATCTAGAATAAGAAAAAAAAGCATGAGGAAAGTAGTTTCTATCCAGTGTGTGGCCAACTTGTGGGATTTCCTGGAGAAAGTACAGATTTGATCAATGGGTGAAGTAGAAAGCGCTAGATAACTTATGACCAGTCAATGCTATAGCTACGATTATGAAGACAATAGTAATGGAATCTCATGCTTCAGGATCCGGCTGGTTCTCATAGGAGCCTCAAAGGAGCTCTTGCAGTCCTCAAGCTTCTCTGAATGCATGGCTGGATTCACACTGAGGTTTTACCTCTCTGAAAGGATGATTCCTTAGGTCCCTCTTTTTTTTCTCTAAGAGTTTATTTGGGAGCCTTTTGGAAAAGGGGGTTCCCAGAATCATCAGGTTCTCCACTCAGTTACATATCATTCATTCCCAACACTAATGGGCTTGCAAGGACCAAGCGCAATGAATGAAGAACTACAAGCTGGACATGGTGAGGAAGCTGAAGCAGGAGGATTGCCAGTACAAGGCCAGTCTGGGCTCAGTGAATCCCGGAAACTCAGGGTCTGCTTCTTCGGGTCCCAGCACTGAATCCTGGCTGTGTGCTTATTCTTCTCATGCAATGACTTGTTCCTGGGCAAGGTGTCCTCTGGGGGACAACAGAACACTGACCACTGGCTCCAGGAAGATGCTGACTCCAATATGATCCCTTGCTCTATCTGACAGGAAAACTCAGTGAGCATTTCTTCATCTGAGAGAGGAATGGCAAGGCAGGCGCTGCAGCAGGAAGGGTTGGATGTCTTGGGAGAAGGGGAAATTGATGTGATCAGGAGGGAGCCACTCCACCTCTGGGAGACTCAGTTTCATCTTCCCAAGGTCCCCAGACCCCCTTTCCCAGTCCTTCTCCCTGCTTAGATCACATTGCTTTTTATTTTTATTAAAAACAAAAATGAAAACTACACTTATCTGATAACATATTACAACAATACATACACAATGATGTAAGAATTTAATCCTCAAGCCAAAGACTATCATTAAGACTACCATCATTCTCAGTGTTTGGGACATAACAGCGAGAGTAAACTTCAAAAGTCCTTGCCTTCAGGACACTTCCCTCATTGCTGTATGCTAAAGTAATGGAATCCAGAGCAGGAGCCTGTGTGTGGGAACTGGTCCAGGTATGGACGATGCTCCTTAAATACAGCTTACCAGATCTACCTTCCCCTAACTCTCTGCCCTTCATACTGCAGGTCTCACATGCCGGTGAGGTAAGGCTACAGCGGCGGCAACACAGTGTCTTTCAGAGAAAGGACAGGAGACATGAAGTAGTTAGTGCGTCTGACAATTCTAAGGCTTTCGAATGCCCGGTTTGCTCTACTCTGTGAGTGTGGTGCATTTCTTAGTGAGGTCGAGTTCCTTCCAGGGCTGTCTAATGCAAGCTTATTGTCCTCTGAAGCTCTTCTAAGTGGAAAGGGGCTTTATTATTCTCTTCCCTCTGCCCTCCGAGATATCTCCTTTTCGACCACAGTTTCTTTGTAACTGGGTAGCTTAAAAGTATCCTGTGTGTGTGTGTGTACATATATGTGGTATATATGCATATGTGTTCATTTACAGGTACCCTTGGAGGCCAGAGGAGGGTGTTGAGTCTCAACCTCTATTTTCTTCAACTTATTCCTTAAGGCAGGGTCTCTTTGAACCCTGAGCTTGTGCTTTCCAGCTAGGCTGGTAGCCAAGAAAACTCCAAGAATCCTCCTGTCTCTGCGCTTTCTAGTATTAAGCCCAGAGAGGATTTCTTTCTCTGACCTCACATGCTGGCATTATAAGTGCAGGCACCCAGTTTATGATGTAGTTGCTGGGATACCCACTGCTTCATCTCTCCAGCTGTTGTAACTCAGCAGCGCTGGGCCCTGCGCATCTCAACACACATTCTTGAACAAAAGGAAGACTTTGCCTGTAGGTCTGAGGCATTGGGGTCCATGTCAACAATATGCATTTACCCAGGGCTTTATCTGCTCCCCATGATGTAGGCTTGCCTGCCTTCCTTCCTTCCTTCCTTCCTTCCTTCCTTCCTTCCTTCCTTCCTTCCTTCCTCCCTCCCTCCCTCCCTCCCTCCCTCCCTCCCTCCCTCCCTTCCTTCCTTCCTTTCTGCCTGCCTACAGCATGTAGAAAATAGAGGACCCAAAGAAACCTTATTTTGAACTCCTTTTGTTTTATGACTTTGAACTCCTTCATATATAGTGGAGGATACCCTTGACCTCCTTGTTTTTTTGTAGCACTGGCTAGCCCAGAATTCACTTTAGACAAGACTGACATGCAATCTTCTTGCCTCTGCCTCCTGAGTGCTAGAATTAAAGGTGTGTGCTACCACGCCTGGTTTATCCTTGACCTTCTAATTCTTCTGCCTCGACCTTCTCAGGGCTGAGATTACAGCCATGCCCCTCTAGGCTGGGTTTATGTAGTGTTGGGGTGCAAACCCTGAGTGTTGTGCATGCCGAGGGCACTCTCTACCAGATGCCAGTCCTTCCTTCTTGCTTTCAGTTCCAGCCAGCAGGGATTCATCAACAGAACTCTCAAGATATAAGAAATAGAAAGGGTCCTCTCCATCTGGCTTTGTCCTGCCTTTGCCGTGAAGACCACGTCACTAACTCCTGAGAAGACTGCTTTCACCTTTGGGCCGACGTCAGGCTGCTGTGAAACCACGTAGCGGGATCTTTCAGTCAAACCCACAATATGGGGCTGCGCTATGAAGTCAGCACTATTTTTGAGACCTGTTTAATGGCTAAAGAGGCCAGAAAAAAGTTAAGTTTTCTTTCCCAGGTCTCAAAAGTCCTGGCTCCTTTTTAATGGTCTATGAATTTTGCAGGAAGATTATACTTTTGTCTTTATCTCAATCCATTCTCTCTGTCTTTGTTGCCCCCTTCTTTATCTTCTGCAAAAATAAAAACAAAGCACCTACTTTTTCAAGATGTTGCTTGGAAATTTCCTTTGCCGGTTTTATAAACTGACTACTAAGTTTTCATCTCTCAGATGAAATGGCCAATGGTCTGGACCGTTTCTCCACTACTTCTCAGTGTTGGCCATTTCCTGGACTCTAAGGCAGTTTGTTACCAACCTTGGATGGTAGCGTTCCAGTCTCTGTTTACCATTTGTCCCCAAGCTGATGCTGTTAGCAGAACTTGTCTTAGTTACTGTTCTAGTGCTGTGACAAAGACACCATGACCAAGGTGACTGATAAAAGAATGCATTTCATTGGAAACTTGCTTCCAGCTTCAAAGGGTTAGTCCATGGCAGGAGGATTAGGGGCAGGCAGTAGCTGAGAGCTGACATCTGATCCCTAGTAGGAAGCAGAGAGACAGAGACACAGAGAGACAGAGAGAGGAAGAGAGTGAGTGAGACTTTTTGAAACCTTGAAGCCCACCTCCAGTGACACACCTCCTCCAACTAGGTCACTAATCCTCGTTAAACAGTCCACCAAACGAAACCAGACATTCAAGGATATGAGCCTATGGGGCTGTTCTCATTCAAACCGCCACATTCCTGATAATGCTTTCTGTATCAGTTAGCGCTTCCTGAGTCACACACTGTCCAAAACTGTGTGGGTGATGAAAATGTTTATTCTCATGAATTTTGGAGAATCTGTGGCTTTTTCCCCCTAAAAATAAGCTTGACTAAAGCTGGGTTTTCTAGAATGACTCTGCACACACGCAATGAGTATTTTCCAGTCCTGGAACAAGAGCTGTGTATCTGCCATCACCTGCAGCCAAACCCAGGTTCATTCACATGTTACAAAGCCACAGTGTGCAGAGGGTACTTCAGTAATCCGTAGACCACCCTTTGCAATCTCCTGCCACTCTCCCCCGCACCCCGACTTCCATTTAGTCCATCATCTTGATTGTCCTGCTGAGTGGAATGGCTCTATTAGCCATGTGATTAGTTCCCTCACCAGTTATGATTGTGTTTCTCATTATCCACCTGAATGAGACTTTGAAGATTTGCTAATACGATGCATTTGACTCAATAGTTATTCGGCGTTTCATTAAACTTACTTCATTTGGTCTTTATGGGTAAGTTTTTATTCTTCCTAGCTTATATTTGAAAATTGCATACAAAAAAAGATGAGCAACTAGTCCCATGCTGAGTTGAAGCTGTCATTTTTGGGGGAGCACCCCTTTGGGAAGTACCCTTTCCACACCCTTTGCTCACCATTAGGGCATTGGCATTTTCCACAAGACCTTGCCCGTAAGATGAATATTTAATATAATTATAACTTAAAAGAATAGAGGAGCACAGAGAGCTAGCTCTTGTTGCTTTTACTGAGGAACTGAGTTTAGTTTCCAGCACCCACATCAGGTGGCTCCCAACTGCTGTGGGATAATGCTCTTGTACCTGTAAAGATCTGTCATTCACATTGGTTTAATAAGATGTCGATTGGCCAGTAGTCAGACAGGAAGTATAGGCGGGGAAAATGGACTAAGAGAATTCTGGGAAGAGGAAAGACAGAGACACAATCACAAGCCAGGCACGGAGGAAGCAAGATGAGAATGGTTTACTGAGAAAAGATACCAGGCCACATGGCTAAACATAAACAAGAATTATGAGTTAATTTCAGTTGTAAGAGCTAGTTAGTAATAAGCCTGAGCAATAGGCCAAACAGTTTATAATTAATATATTAATATAAGCCTCTGTGTATTTCTTTGGGATTGAATGGCTGTTGGAATGGGAGGGACAGAAATTTCTGTCTACACACAACCACTGGCAACTCCAGATCCAGAGGGATGCCCTTAGTCTCTGTGGATACCTATCTACTCACTACCTTATACACATACATATAATTAAAAATAATAAAGTAAAACATTTAAAAAATATTTGAATATGGTAGTAAAGTGACACAAAAGTTTTTTTGTTTTTTTTTTTTAAAGTCTGTTTTCTCTACATTGGTATTAATACATTCCAAAAAAGAGAGAATTTAAGAGAGACCCGTGTGGAGAGCAGGAAATGCCATTATGTCTTAGGGAAATCATCTCTTCAAAGCTTCTGCGTTCTTATATCCATCAAAGGAATCATTTATTTCTCTCATAAATCTGTAATGATGGCACAGTTGCACATAATGGTTTGCAATTTCCTTCGGTCAGCAAAGAGAAAAATGAAAGAGGCAAACCTCCGCACGAGCCCAGTAATGTCTACCCAATATGTCTCACCAGCCCCTGAGATGGCAAACCTAAACGAGCCTGCTTGCTGAAAGGCGCTATCGAGATGACGAGCTTCTAGTCACAAATGGAATTCACATAATGAGGTGATTTCTTCTGCCCCACATAACTGAAATGCCACTCACAGTTCCCTGCAATGAGCAAGGCTGACCTGTAATAGAATCATCATCCAGACAGGCCTGTAATAGGATCACCATCATCTCCTATTCTAATCACATCTAAAAACTTACACTTACTAACGAAATGCTCAAATTCATGTCTTATTACTTCAAGACGGTTTCTTCTCCTTTCACATTGCAGAGTTTCTGTTCAAATAAATAATCCTACTTTAAAGTTTTTGTTTTAGCTCTGAACTAGATGCTCTTGAGTGTGGATTTTTGTTACATACTGACTTTATTAGGTTAATAAACTGACTTTATTTCTTCTTTATTAGGACTTTCTAAAGAAAAAGTGGTGGCCCCTAAACCCTTGGTATTAAAGACAATAGAGTTTTTATCATAAGAAACAACTTTCTGTTTTAATGTAAGCTATATCTTTATAGTCGTGTTGCTAAGAACTACATATAAAAAATAAAAAAAAACTGAGAACAACTGAACTACTTGAAGTACTACTTTGTGAAGTAGTCACCACAATGAATGTAAGATAAACACACTGTCATCAAAGGGCAGTCGCTGGTTTTCTCTGAAGCTGAAGTACAGTGAGCATGTTGCTTTTAACCCTGTATGACGTCAACATTAGCACCGTTGCTTAAACATCTGATGTCTCTGGTCTAGAACATTTCATTGCTCTCTATGACCTTTCTTGCCTCGCTCCCATCTACCACAGGACTGTCTTACGCGCTACCATCAAGGTGATTTTCCTCAGCGCTCATCCCCAAGTTCAGAAGTTGTAAGTATTTATTGTCTTTCCGACAGAAGAAATCCCAGATTCAAGGCTATGAGTAGGAATCACATTTACTTTCTGCCTTCATCTTCATCTAATAATCTGAGAGGCGAGGTTAAGCCTGGCTCAGTTCCCAATCTTGTCTCGTCTAGTGTCAGCTGGAGCCTTCTTCACTGAAGATGCTGAGCGGTCCACATGCCAGAAGGAGAAAGAGTCTCTTATTTCATGCAGACAGAAATCTCAAAACTTCTAATTTCTATTATTATTTTATGCATATGGGTAATTTGCCTGAATACATGTCTGTGTACCACATGGATGTCGGGTGCCTCAGAGGCCAGAAGGGGGTGTTGGAGTTGCTGAAACCAGAGTCACAGACAGTTGTGAGCCACCATATGGGTGTAGGAATCTGATCCCAGGTCCTCTGGAAGAGCAACTCTTCCTAACTGGTAAACTGTTTCTCTAGCCCAGATGTCAAGGTTTTATTTATTTTATTTTGTTTTTGTTTTTGAGACAGTGTCTACTAGGTAGCTCTGATTGTCCTGGAACTCACTGTGTAGACAGGGCCAGCCTTGAAGTCACAGAGATCTGTGTGCTTTTGCCTCCTGAGTCCTGGGATTATAGGTGTGTACCACTTCGCCAGCAGACTTCAATGTTTTAATGGATCTGAAGACTCTGTATTGTTTTCATGTGGACAATCTATGTGATAACTAATATTTATTGTCTTCCTGACAGGACCCAGAATCACCTAGGATGTAAGCCTCTGGGTATGTCCGTGGGTGATTAATTAATTAATTAATTAATTGTGATATTTAATCACAATTAAGGCCCCGCCCCCTTAATCGTGATAAGCACCCTTGCACAGTCTGAGAACTGGATGGAAAGAGCAGTGAGCTGAGCACTGTATTCATCCGATGTAATATGGCCGGCTACCTGAAGCTCCTACGGCCATGACTTTCAGGCCATGGTGGGCTCCTCTGGAACCGTGAGCCCAAATAAGCCCCTCCCTCTTACAGTGGCTTTTGTTACAGCAACAAACAGGTAGCTAATACAGCTCAATACTGGTCCAAACCCTCTCTGTCATTTAGATTAAACAATAGGAAGTCTTTATTTGGGCAGCATTTTGCACCAAACGTTATTGCGTAATCTTCAGAACAGTATTGTTGATATTATCACAGCCAGTTTTCAGACAAGGAGGCTGGGCTTGATGAGAAAGAGATTAGAAAACGTCTGTGCCTTATGGCTTGTCGGGGAGGAGCCAGAGTGTGCAAAACACAATGCTGAACTCATGGCTTATGCTCTTCACCTTTTACACCCCCATCCTAAATTCATCATAATCCTGTGGCTTTCTTTCTTAGACAGTTGCTATGTCAGGATGGTTTCAGAAGGCAACAGCCCATTGCAAACATTTTCAAATTGCCCCATTCTTTTGGAAAACTAAGTTATTCTGTGCGTTTTAAAAGATGCTTGCAATGCAGTCTCCATCAAAATTCCAATACAAAGTCTTCACAGATCTTTAAAGAACAATGATCAGATTTAGATGGAAACACAAAAACCCAGGATAGCTAAACGAATCCTGAACAATAAAGAACTGCTGGAGGTGTCACCGTCCCCGAGTTCAAGTTGTACTACAGAGATATAGTAATAAAACACAGCGTGATATATGCTCAAAACAGCATGCTGATCGGTAGAATTGAACTGAAGATGCAGACAAAGCTCTATCAGTCAATATTTGCATCTGCAGTGGAGAGTATTGCAGGAATCCTGAGTTTGGGAACCCCAAATCATTTGAAATGGCTTCAGCACATGTCTGTTCCAGGAGATAGTGTCTCCATGTTCCTGGGCTAAAGCTAGCCTTCCCTTTGATCTAGATAGAGCCAGATTCTACCTGAATCCCCATGATTGTTTGCGATACATACATCCTTCAAACGACAGTCTGGAGCAAGGTGGTCAGTGTTCCTCCTGGCGAGATGTGCAGTAGTGAGTGACCTAGGAGAGTTGTGTCCCAACACCCCATTTCTGGAATCTCAAAAACTTTAGGGCATATTTTTAACTTGATACACTGAATAGAAAGAAAAGAACGGTTACAGGTTAGGCAGTGGTGGCGCACAGCTTTAATCTCAGCACTTGGGAGGCTGAGGCACGTAGATCTCTCTGAGTCCAAAGAGGCCAGCCTGATCTTCATAGTGAGTTCCAGGACAGTTTAGGGTGGTTACACAGAGTAACCCTGTCTCAACAAACAAACAAAATAAAACAAAACAAAACAGAAAAATAGCAGTTATGTCCCTGGCTTGTGAGGTCCTGTCCTGTGCCTATGATTCTTTAACTCAAGCCTTAGATGTAGAAGTGACCTCCTTATCAGAGTGCAAACAATGCTAAGAACGAGTCTCATTTTAGTCTTCCCTATTTTATTACATAGAGGTTGGATATAGTAGGAGAATAATATTCTGAACTTGAGGCCCCATCCTGCCATTGACTACACTGGCCCTCAGTTTTTCTGTCTGCTAAATACTAAAAACTATAGGCTCCAAAGCTACAGAGAAACCCTGTCTCGAAAAACCAAAATCTCAATCTCTCTCTCTCTCTTTCTCTTTCTCTCGTTCTTTATCTCTATTTCTCTCTTTCTCTATCTCTATTTCTCTCTTTCTCTTTGTGTGTGGGGGGAGCGGGGGTTCAAGACAGGGTTTCTCAGTAGCTATAGAGCCAGTCCTGGAACTTGCTCTGTAGACCAGGCTGACCTTGAACTCACAGAGATCTGCCTGCCTCTGTCTCTGGAGTGCTGGGATTAAAGGCTGCGCCACCACCGCTTGGTAAGATTCTCTATCTTGAGTGTAGGTGATTTTGATGTTACTGTTCCCACAATCATATGGGAGGGGCATAATCTACCAAATTGAAGAAGTGGGCAGATGAGACGCTCAGTAGGTAAAGGGCTCTGCCGCCCATCCTAAGGTTCTGAGTTCAATTCCTGGGATCCACATGGTGGAGGGAGAGAGCTAACTTACACACACACACACTGCACGCATAATAAACAATTGCAGTAACTTTTTTTTTAAGTAAGTAGGGGCTGGGGTATGGCACAGAGGTAAAGGCTTTCATAGAATGTGTACAGTCTTGGATTCCACCCCAACACAACTAGGGAAAAGAAGTAAAACAAGAAAAAGGAAGTCCTAACAGATAGACTAATAAAGATAAAGGGCCTGATGTGAGAGAGGCAGGAATCTCTCTCCCGGAATAATTATCCTTACAGAGTCATGAATAGATGCTGGGGAGCTGTGAGCTTGGGGGCTGATTTTTGCCATATTTTAATTTCTTAAACTACATACGTGTGTTACAGTTAAGATAAAAATGAGCTTCAAGACATAATGCATTAATTGGTTCGTGGCCAGGGAAGCAGAGTGGGAGGGAGCCCTGTGGAATAAGGGAACACAGACACAGAGAGGGAGGTGACTCTATCAGAAAACTGCAATTTGTTTACAGTTCTTGCACAATTGTTTTTTGTCTGGTGCCAGCTCTGGCTACGTCTTTGATGGCACGTCATAGTCTGTGTTTGAGTGCTAATCCCCTCGAGAAGCCGCACTAACTCGTTTGGGGCATGCGTGGAAAGTCACATCTCATGCGCCATCACCACAGCCCGAGATGAAGTTCATACATCTTTGCTGAGTGCCGGAGTCAGTGTCAAGGGGTGCTTTCACTCTCTGGAGGCAGACTGCATTGTTTATGAAATACATGTGGAGGGCGAGACTGAGAAGGGCAAGACAAGAACATTGCCTCTTCTCCTTACGTTTCTGTGGGCCTGGAGAATTTAAATTGCAATTCTCCCGGGGAGAGATGATCATCCGACGTTCTGAATTGCAGTTAGCAATTGTTATTGCTCAATAAATATTATGGTAGTAATTCTTGGAGGGCTGGGACGCCTGCAGTTTAGACAAAGCTGTCACCAGTTGTGAGGAGCTGAGCTTAAAGTGCTGTCATATATCTAGCTGAGTCGCAAGCGTTAAGCCCCTGGTAGCCTGCTCATCACGCGGTATTTCCTCAGCATCGCTCCTCGGGGCTGAGCAGCCGCAAGGGCCTCTGAACTCCCTGAGAGCCCCAGTTTGCTCTTCGTGGGTTGTACATCAACTCTAATCTGCACTCAAGAGTTGGGAAAGTGGCTGTTCAGAAAGAAAACTATAATTAGGGTTAGCGGACCCCAACATCCTCTTCTGTTTGTTAGAGATTCCGAGCAAGCAGCTATTATATACAAAACACAGTACTGGAGAGTGTGGGAGAGAGCCTTACAAGCACCCCCATGTCTAAGAGCTTAGATGGAGGCAGATTTGGGCCGAATGCTTTCCTAAGCTCTGCCTCCAGGGAACCTGACCCTGGATGCCCCACTGCTTAGTTGCTTACTTATAAACCAATGACTTCGATGCCTTCGTTTGCGGGCAGCTTTACTCTAAGATGGAGTAATTATAATGACAATTGAATTACTTCTTGCTCAGCAAAGTGTCTCATGCACAGTAAGAGCTCTCTTCAATTTCTCTTTCTTTCTTTGTCTCCTTTTTTTCTCATTTCATTTCTTAAATTAAAAAAAAAAACTTATTGAAGCTGGCTGGTGGTGGCTCATGCTTTTAAACCTAGCACTTGGGAGGCGGAGGCAGGTAGATCTCTCTGAGTTTGGGGCCAACCTGGTCTGCAGAGAGAGTTTCAAGACAGCCAAGGCTATACAGAGAAATCCTATCTCGAAAAACAAAACAAACAAAAAAGGCATTGATTTTTGTGTGTGTGTGTGTGTGCATTCACGCATGAGAGCATATGCCTGCAGTGCCTGGGGAAGCCAGAAGAGGGAGTCGGATCCTCTATATGATACAGTCACCATGTGGGTACTGGGAACTGAACCTGGGTCCTCCATATGAGCAACTGGTTCTCTTAACTGCTGAGCCATCTCCCCAGCCCATCATTTCTTCTGCGACTACATCTCACTATGCAGCCCAGGAGAACATCAATCCATCTTGAGCTCTTCCTGACTCGGCCTCCTGGGTTGCTGAAATCACAGGGATGCACACAACTTTAGAACTAAACAATATATTCTAACAAATGCATTATTACTAATAGTGGGAGGAACCTCTCTAAATGGGTTTGCGTGAGGTCAACTCTGAGAACAGCGGCTGCGCTGAGCACCAGACTGGATCTTCATGTAACGGGAACAGGACAGGCTGGCATCTCAGTGTTGAGACTGAAACAATGCACAGCCAAGCGTCGTGGATGTTTTCACTTTAGCAATCAGATATGTTTGCTGAAGGGACGAATCAAAATTAGAAAATACCGCAAATGCCACAGGAATTCAAATTGTATGGTGTTGGCAGAGAGAATTAGGGAGTCTTCACTAGCTGGACTGAGAGGAACAGAATAGAATTCCTGTTGCTCCTTGGACACTGGAAATGTGATGTCGCCAAGGGACTGGGTGGGGGAGGTTTGGGTGAGTGGGCAGTGACTGTGCCTTTGACGAATACAGAATCCAAGAAGGTCTGATTTACAAGGAAAATCATGATTGGTTGTTTTTGCTTTTAATTGGTGGTTATCCTAGTTCTCAAGATTATTAATTTTTTTCCAAGAAAAATTTCTTAAATAAATGAGTCTAAGAAAGCTAAAATCTTGAGTCATTCACATTATGAGTGATATGACTTTCAAATGGCTCCCCACCAGCAATGCCAGGAAGTCACATAATACGTAATGAATTATGTCATGTGCTTTCGGCATAAGGATACATTAGGCATATTAACATTCTGGGCACTCTCTCCAATCCCTCTGCATCCCTTCACACCTTAACAGCACTGGAGCATATAGAGTGATGATTACTAATAATTTAGCAGGAAGAATAGATCTTCACATTCATATTGATTTATCTTTGCACCCGCTTAAATGACCTCCAATAAATATTTAAAAGCTATGTATTCGCTTACCAATAAGGCATGCATCAAGAGTCATTACAGAATATTCTCCCAATGCTAAATTTGGTTGAAAAGTGAGCAAATTGAATTTCAAACAAGATGTCCCTTTTGAGTGGCAAATGCTTTTATTTTCCTTACTGACAGATTCATACTGAGCTGACTTCCTGAATTCAGTGGTCTTTTGTCCATGCCTCAGACAAATAAGCAAAGGGAATACTAATTCACCTTACAACTCTTGAAAATCCATTATTATAGTCCTGGTTAGGATGATTTCTGTTAGCAATATTAGTTACGGTCTTGAACTCTGAAGGTCACAGAAGGATGAGTTGGTCAGGAATTGAAAGTAATGGAGCTGAGTGAGAGGCATCTACCTCCATATTGAAACTATCATCTCAAATTAAGTGAGGATAGATAACAATCAGATTTATTGCAAAACGTTCTACTATTGTCCTATCTCCTGACATCTATAAGGTCGATGAGGAAAGGTCATAGGCTTATACCAGGAAACTGTCAAGTACCCTTCATTAGGGAGTTTCCCTAGTGAACACTTTCAAAAGTAGAGTTATTTCAAGGTCCTTCCTTCCTTTCTTCCCCCTTTCTTCCTTTCTCTCTTCCTCCTTTCCTTTCTCCCTCCTCCCCTCCCTCTTCCCGTCCTTCTTTCCTTTCCTTTCTTCCCCCTCCTGTGTGTCAAACACTAGTTGTTTAGGAACAGAATGTGTTTGTCTCTTGTTCTCTTTGGGCTGGCTGGAATACAAACATTGTAGGGAAGCCATTTGAGACCACTAGAAGGGAGGCAGGGTAAAGATTTAGGAACTTGGGGCACAACAGAAGAAACCTACCACATCACCCCCATGAGGCTGATATCTGGACTGTAACATCAGAGAGAAATAGTAATCTTATTCGACAGTATGCTGGTTCTTGTGCAGTTGAACCTATATATAGACCAATATAGGTTAAAATAATTCATGAACTACCAAAGTTAATTATTTGAGAAAGTTAATAATTTTGAGAAAGGAAAAAAAAATCACCTTGGGATTCTACCAAGCTAATAACTGTCTTCAAATTTGCATATTATCTTCTGTGAGTCATCCACATGCAGGTTTTACATAACTGTAATAAATTTGTATACCATCAGGCATTCTCTTCTAGATTTACATGTATACACACACACTCACACAAAACATGTTCTTTTAAAATTTAATTTAATTCTTAATTTCCCTTTTCTGGATTTATCTGACATACATATAAACAAATATAAATATAGATTCTTACTTTTCCTCCTTTACACTTTTGTTTTTAAGAAGCGCCTGTTTCATTGTTACCTAAGTTGAAATCAAATTCGTGTACTCAAGCAATCCTTCTGCCTCAGTTTCCCAAAATACAGGGACTACACGAAGATGTCACCAAGTTTAACTCAAGAATCATCTTTGAATAAATGGTTTTCAATACATTTTCAATATATATAAAGTAATAGAAGAACATTTTTTGATGATGCAGGGGTGATTAAATTTTTTTGTGTGTAGTGTGTGGGTGAAGGCGTTTCCGTGTTTCCGTGTATGTGAGCATAATTTTTCAGGCACATGCTTTGTGCATATGGAGTCGAGGGGTTGATCTTAGATCCGCCTTCTGTCACTCTCTACCTTTTCATGTCTATGCTTTTAGTGTGTGTGTATTTCTCTGTGTGTGTAGATAAGAGAATTGATATCTTGTGCTGATTGACGCACAGTTCATGCCACCAAGGACCAGTGCTTTTTCTGGATTTATGTGTTATCAAGCATGTTATGTTCAGCTTGACTTTGAGTGCGTTGAAGGAAGACTTCTGGTGTTAGTCGGGATTCTTCGCTTTTCCAGTTGGAGGACTGTGGAGCAGAAAGAGGCAGTCAAGGACACTAAGTACTAAAGGATCTATCTGCATTGTGTGTTTGCGAGTTCCACTGTACATACATAGACAGCTATAAGAGCAAGTGTTCATGCTTAGAGGCCGGCTTCAAGGTCAGCCGTTTCAGCTGAAGTTGTTAAAACATAAATACTGACACCAGAGTCAATATTCTAAAGCCAGGCATGGTGGTTATAACAATAATCCCAACACTCAGGAGGCTGAGGCAGGAGGATTGCTGTAAATTTCAAGTCAGCTTGGATCATGTGGTGTGTTCTCGGTCAACCTGATCTATAGTGGGAGACCTATTTCAATCCCTCCTCCCCCAAACAACTAATACAAACAAACCAACAAAACCAGAAACTAGAAATCATTTGTTAAGCTTTTCGAACTTTTGCAAATACTCCCTTGGGGGGAGGGTCCTAAGAAGAAGCCAGAATTGAAATCATCTTCTAGGGATGACAGTCATCTTGTGCATTAATTACCTATTTGTTTATTTACTTATTTTAGTGCTGAGGATTGAACCCAGAGCTCTCCATGTGTTAAGTAAACTGGGCTTCTTTTGCAGCAGTGAGTGGTAATTCACTAAAGATGGACCTTTCGTAAAAGTCTGAGTTCAGGAAGAGCACAGCAGAGGAGTTATATGAAATTAATGTGTAATTCCCAGTGAGAAAATACTGGCCATGAAACATCTTATATTAAACATGTAAGTTGACCTAAATCTAAAAATGTCTTATATTATAATAAAAGGAAGGAAGAATAGAATAGAACATATGTTGTTATGGGAACGACAGGTATAAGAAGCTACAAACACCTGTGCTATTTCCAGCTCCGTTCATTACTAATTAACAACCCACGTGGTCATCTTGACATATTTAGACCTCTCAACTATCAGATTTTCCTATCTTTTCCCTTCTGACTTTATCGTTGTAATCTTAGATCGACACAGCACAACCTTCCACTGGTATCGTTGTTTAGATATGAGGCATCCCTCACCAAGGCTCATGTGTTAAAGGCTGGTCCTCAATGCCATATTCCAAATGAATGCATCATGGGAATGCTCACTTAACCACTGGGCTGTTTCATCAGTGAATTTACACTGGATATGCTACTGGGAGGGTATGCTCTGTTGGAAGAAGCAGGTCGTAAGGGGCCTGTCTCTGAAGGGCGCATCATGTCTCTGACCCCTTCTGGTCTCTTTCCCGCCGCCATGAGTGACAGAAGTAGACAACCTCTCCTCCACGCTTGTCCGCCATGATGCGCTGCCCTCCCAGGCCCAGAAAGGGTGGGATCAGCCTCCACGGATTGAAATCTCTGCTTTGCTCTTGTTTCCTGGTGTTAGGGGTTGGCCCGGGGCTCCACACATGCTATTCTAGCCAAGCAAGCCACTGAGCCAGACCTTACTCTCCTTCCGGTGGTATGTCGTGTTTTGCCACAGCGAGCAAAAACTGCCCAACACAAGCTGTGCCAGTGTGCCACCTCCTAAATGCATTCGGAGCCTCTTCTCGGCTGTTCCTTTCCCCACGAAGCTTCTGGATAAACTGACTCTCAGTAAGAATAGTGTCCTATTGATCATATAATCTCACTTCTTAAAAACCACGGATTCCTGAGCCTAGCCTGCTATGCCTCCAGGACCTTTTTGTGTCGCCTCCCTTTGCCCTTCATTCACTCCGTGCTTTGGGTAACCTGAGTTTGTCTTATGTCACACAGACACTCAGACCACTTGCTTGCAAACACTCTCCTTAAGCTCGTCAGCTGAAAGAAATCTTTTCAACTTGACACTCCATAAGATTTTAGCTGAATTCCTCTTGTGGCCCCTGTTCTGCTTTATATAGCAATGTGTTACTGGAGCTCCATCCTTCTTTACTTAATGTTTGTTTCATGACTAGTTGGTAATTCAATAAGAGAAACTGGCAGCAAAAATGGCTAATGTTGGCCTGGCAGCTTGGTGATGTTTGTTCTCACTATTAGCATGTGCAGACATACAAACTCAATTAAAACTCCCACAGCACGTTCATATTTCAGAGAGCGAACGGATTATCACTCATAGAACATACACAGCTTACCCGAGTTCCTTTGTAAGTTTCAGTAACAGCTCTGTCAGCTGTCAGTGCCACACAGAACATGGCTAAAGCTGAAGCCGAGATGAGTCCCAGGCCAGCAGCTTCCCCATCCCCCAGGGCTTCAAGGCGAGGTCAGGTTGGCATCTGCTCGTTTATACCTTAGTCTATTCTGTCTCTATTCCCAGTTCTACCAGCCAAGTTACTTTCTCATTCAAATGCACAAAACCAAGGGTTGAAAGGGAAAGTTCATCCCTGCCTGGCCTTTTCCATATTCATAGTACATAGAGGCTCTGCCCATCCCATCTCATGTTTCACTTTCAAAGAATTTTTCAGACGGTTACCTGGATATTCTCCAAATAACAAGATTTACTTTAAGCCCTTTAGACACTGACCTAACATTTTTCCCTTTCATCTGCTGACAACCCTGCAGAAAACTATGAATATCAGTTGAATAAATACTTTTCCGGCCTTGTAGGTTTAGGCCTGGAGAATTAGATGTGATGAGAATTGGACAACCTCGTTCTACAGCTGTTACAAGAACAGGGTTGTGATTCAGTGCGAGAGGAGAGCATCCATTTTCTTGCTCAAAGGTGTCCCTAGACTATAAAATCCCACCCCAAGCCAGCCTTGAAAAGGCCACGTGTGACAGAAGAGGGAACAGCAGCAGGAGGGAGCCTCTAGAGCGTGTGAGAAGGATGAGCAGGCTTTGGTAGCCTCAGGGACATAGAGACACACTGGGCTTCGATGGGAGAGCAGAGTGTGACTTTAGGCCTCACATAGAAAGGCTTCGCCTCCTTTCTGGATGGCTACAGAGTGACCGACATGGTTGAGGTCATGAGGGAGCCTTCCAGATTCAGAACTCTCTTTCGCAGAGGTTCCTTTTTGTCTCTTAAGTAATGACACACAAAACTGAGACACACTGGCTCTTCCTGTGCCACAGGGGTTCTGGAGATTACAGAAGATGAAGCATCTCTCAGATTCTCTAACGGGATCCCACTGTTTCCAGTCTACTACTCCTTTTGGTAGCGGATTTTTTTTATTAGTCTCCATAACTGTTAGCTAATGGATTCCACCTGAGAAAGGATACCACATTGGTCATAATTACAATTTCTATTCCAAGTCAGAGAACCAATCAGGTAACCAGAATAGTGGCTGATATATATATATATATATATATATATATACTCATCAATTTCACAATATTCCAGTCTTTTCTAATACTTCCTATAGGTTTCACTATGGGGGAAAAATCCCTAACTATCATTAGTGTCTACTTCAAATACACTTTCAAATAACAGTTGAATAAATTGACTTAAAATATAGGTCAGTGGCTAGATTACAGTCCCACAAAGTAGTAGGTTCAAGTCCGGTTCTAGCATACCGCAGAGTTACTACTGAGCACCTTAGAGTTTATTTCTTGTTTCCAGGCGTATAAAACTGAAAGACAAAGATCCTGAAGGCTTCAAACCAAATTAGAATAATAACCAACAAATATGCGAAGCATTTGGGCAGATTACTAATAAATTATTAGGCATATTTATTGTAACTATGTTTGCAAATATTGGAATTCAAAATACTTTTTAGAAGGCAGCTTGGAAAAAGATTAAAATTCATAGTAATAGTATTAAGGAAAAGGTACTTTTCACTTTATATCAGGATTTTTTTTTTGGTATAAGAATGTTCTATGTTTACATTTTAAATTAAATAAAAGTAAAGATGACTGTGTCTTTTTGTGTGCATGTGTGTACATGTTTACTTAGGGACGGAAGGAGACACTTGGCATCTTCTCTTTTCTCTTTCCGCCTTATATTTGAGACAGAGACCTCACCGAAACTTGAGCTTGCCAGTCAGGTAGAGTGGCTGGCCAGGGAGCCCCCAGAATCCTCCTGTTTCTGCGACACATCGTCATGGCTGGCTTTGACACTGATACCGAGGATCTGAGCTTCAAGCTTGGACAGCGCATGTTTTACCCGCTGAGCCAGCGCCCCACCCTGATGGGGAAGCTCAGCCAATCATATTTGGCTAGGGTGTGGCTGAGCCAGCGCCCCACCCTGCGGTGCCGTCTTAAAACTAGAACTGCTTTAAAAGATAACTTCAGATCCAGGAGTTACACAGTTAAATACGCATTTGTTTGTTTGTTGTGTGGCAGCATATACTCACCCATGCCACGGTGCGTGTGTGGAAATGAGAGGAGAGCTTGGGGGATGGTTCTCTCCGTCCACCATGTGGTACCTGGGGAGAGAACTCAGGTTGTCAGGCCAGCCCCACTAAGTGCCTTTACCTGCTGAGCCATGGTTTAGGTTTAATTCTTATTTTGGAATGGCAACCTCGGGCAGAGAGTGCAGCTCAGTGGAGAGTTCTTGTCTACCATGTAAGAAGCCCCAGGTTGGACGCCCAGCACTGTGGTAGGGACATACTAAAAGTTTTAGTGTACTACAGCTTCAACAGAGCCACAATACTCTGTATTCTTCCTCGAAGACATGACAGTTTAGGTCAAAAGGCTCTAGGCCAGCTTAGAAGCACTTTCAAGAAAACCTTAAATGACTATGTGAAGTCGCACTCTGCCTTGTAGCGCAGAAAGGGGGACAAGAAGAGCCAGAGAAGAGCCTGCTTCAAAGTCTGCAAATAAAGGTACCTAATAACTCCCTAGAGCTTCTACTACAGTCAGAGACAGAATTCTGGAGGGAACAAGAAAACGAAAAGCAACCGAAAAATGGTCCAGTATCTAAAAGGTGGCACTAATCAAACGCCTTAGCTCTCTCTTTGGATTTTGTCCTCCGAAAGTCCTTTATACCACAAGACTCTTCTTTGAGTTTCCAAAAAGCCTAACCCACCCTTCACTAGTAGACATGGGTTAATGTTCTATATAAAATTTTGGGACCAGCAAGATGGTTTAATAGCAAAAGATGTGTGTCAATTCCCAGAATCCACTGGGTAGAAGGAAAGCACCACCTCCCCTCAAGCACACCATGGCGTGTAAATAAATGGATATACAAACATTTTAGAATTTCTATTTTAACATTTTTTAAACACTATCCTGGGAGCTGGAGCAATGGCTCAGTAGTTTAGAGTACTCATTGCTCTTACAGAGGATCTGGGCTCGATTCTCAGCACCTACATGGTAGTGCAGCCAGTTCCCTGGGATCCAGCACTAGGCATACACATGATACACATACACACATGCAAGAAAAATGTTCATTGATAAACATGAAGTAAGTAATTATTTTGCCAGACATGGTTTCTTTGTGTAGCCCCGACTTCCCTGGAACTCACTTTGTACACCTGGCTGGCCTCAGACTCCCAGATATCCTCCTGCTTCTGCCTCCCTAGTGCTGACATTAAAGACATGTGCCACCACTGTTCGACTAATTTTTAAAAATAAATTAAAAATACTCATTAATAAAATAAATAAATCTAACAAACAAATAGTATTTCACCCAATTGTTTTGTACAATAAGGCCAAGAGACCACAGCTGGGCCATGTGCCAAGGGAGAGAGGGACTTTGGAGTGCTCAGCTCCTAATGGATGTCTTTATCACACGCAAGACTCAGGGAAGTGGGGCATGAAGACTGCAAGAGCCAGGAAGGGTAGATGACTTTAAGGAAACAGTATTTTCTACACTTATCAGGACTAATGCACTTACGAAGTCATAGTCTGGGATAGCATGCAGAAGTTAAAGCTAGACCAAACACCTCCGTGGGGAGAGGGGGAAGTGGGAGCAAAGTCTCATCTCCAGTCAAGAAACCATTTAAAAACTGATAGCTGCTGAGTGAGAGGCAAAGCAGTGCTCTTCCGTGGAATGACACTGATACCAACCACACTCCTGGGCAGGCCCCTCACTCAGGAGTAGTTCACTAATACAAACCAGACTCCGTGTTTTTTAGTTTCCTTCTTTTGTTTTTCAGAGAAAGAAAGAACATGAAGTTGAAAGGAGATCTGGGAGAAGATGAGCAACAAGAAAATTATGATAAAATATACTATATAAAATTCTCAAAAAAATAAATAAAAATTTAAAAATTAAAAAAGAGTGCAATAGCTTATCTCAAGCATAGTTAAAAATCATATGAATTCACTTTTTAAAAAAGAGAGAGAGAGATTTGTTTTATTTTGAATCATGTACATGTGCCCTTGAAGGCCAGAAGCATCAGATCCTCTTGTATCTGGGTTACAGCCAGTTGTGAACTGCCTAATGTGGGGGCTGGGAACTCAATTCTGGCTCTCTGCAAAAGCAGTCTATGCAGCTAATGGTAGCGCCATCTCTCCAGACCACAGTTGAATACATTTTCTTTGGGAATTCAGTTGATATATAGTATTCTGTCTTAGCTAACAGAGTGGGTCCCACACCTCAGGTCTTCTGAGATACTGCAGGAACAGCAGCAGGGCTTGGGAATGCTGCATCAAAGGATGGCCCTCTGGCATTTGAGAAAACAATTAAGGTCTTCTGGCTGTCTTGCTTGCCTTTCTCCCCTAAAGCATGGCATGAAAGAGTTCTCTGAGGGCCCTCTGATGTCTGTCTTGGGGTGGAGAGGTGGCCAAGTGGTGAAGAGCACTGGCTGCTCTTCCAGAGGACTAGGTTCATTCCCCAGCACCCACGTGGTGGCTCACAACTGTATGGAACACAAGTTCCAGGGGATCCAGTGCCATCTTTTTGGCCTCAGTGGGCATGATGCACTCATGTGGGGCATAGACCATACAGGCAGGCAAAAACACCTACGCACATATCAATGAATAATTTTTTAAAGGTCGATTTTGAGATGCTCATTCCAGGAATATCTTTCCTGTGTCTGGATGGAATATATGAAGATGTAGAGAAAGATATGAACAAATGGGTCTTGCTAAGCCCCCAGCCTCAGTTTATGAGTATATTACACCTTGAGTTTTACAGTCACGCTCTGCATGGCAGTCTGGAAAAGCACAAAGATTTCCAAATTTCTGAAGACATCTTGTGTAACATAAAATTGATATTAAATAGATGTGTGTTTTACTCTTGCTAGCCTGTATTTTCTTACAGAAGCCTTACCCTTTAGGCCTGACACTGGGGAGGGAAATACTGCTTTTCCTCTCCTACAGTTAGTATTTGGCTTCTTGAGTCCTCTAAGTCCATTTCTGAGCCTCTTAGCATACATGAAAAATTGGGTGTAAATTAGTTTTCCTTTTATCTGGAACTTGAACAGATTGTTAGTGTTCCAAGTTCAGAAAACGCTACAGTGGGGCTTGTGAAGAAAGTTTTTTTTTTTTTTTTTAATCAAATGCAAACACAGAAACAAAGGAATAGACTCTGGAAGACACAAAGACATTCTGTCAGGAGGGATGAGCAAAAGGGATAGCAGGTAACAAATGGTGGGGGAGACAGTCCGTCAGATTTCTGTTTATATGTGTTCTCTAGGATGTTGAGGCTGAGCGATGGAGTGAGCTCTGTTTATAGTCTGCTATTGCTCAGCGAGAAGAAACCCACTCTGTGGCTGTGGCAGACGGCTAGTCATCCTCTACTATCTGCTCCTCCCCCTCCACTGGGATAGAAATTTTAGCTGGACATAGGACCACCCTGAAAAAACACTTTGCAGGCTCTTTTGAGTTAGCGTGGCCATGTATCCCAGACTGCCTTTTGAAATGGAAGTAGAGCTGCCTGTGGAAGCTCGAGAGCCTTTCACTGGGTTCCCGTTTCTGGAAACTGCTTGTGGTCCCTCTTCCTTGGCATTCTTCCATCATCCTCCTCAGAATGTGGATGGCTTTGGACAGTGAAATTGAAAGCTGGCATTATGAAAGAACCAAAGAGCCAGAGCCTGCACAGGAATGCCCATATTAGTTGAAATGGCATGCTTAAGACTCTAAAACATGAGCAAAAAGCTGGGCATGGTGGGATACTTCTGTATCCCAGCACCCAGAAAACAGAGGCAGGAGGATTGAAAGCATAAGACCATCCTAGGTACTTGACGAAACCCTGTTTTGGTCAACAATCTTAAAAAAAATGATTTACCCTGCTTAAGTCACTATTTGGAGCTTTTGGTCTTTTACAGGCACTAACCCTAATGACTAGAGTAACTTAAAAATCCACAGATGCGAGGACTGCAGCTAAGAGACTGTCTCTAGACAACACACTGCTATTGTAGAGAACTCCAGAACACATGGTGAGCAGCTCACAATCACCTGTAACCCAGCTCTGGGCAATCTGACTCTTCTGGCACCTGTACTCCTGTGCACAGAAATGCTGTTCCTAACACACGCAGAGCAAAAGAAACAAAAACAGACACAAATAATAAAGCAGGCAAGATGACTCCTCAAAAGAGTGCTTGCCATGTAACCCCACCAACCTGCATTCAATCCCAGAACTCAAGGCAAGAGGAAAGAACCTAACTGTTGTCTTCTGATATCCACAAGTGTCTCATGGCATGCACATGCATAGTCTGAATTCATAACATATCACACACAGGCATATACACATTAATACATAAAAATAAAATTTAGGAAATAGATCCTGCAGTGAAAATGCAAAGTGAGGTCTAAATTCCTATCCCAGTTGAACTTTCTGTCATTCTTTAATGAAAATACCCATATGTAAATTATAGCCGATGCAAATCAGCACCTGGTGTGTTCCCTAGAGCCTGTGAAAAGCCATTTTGCTGTGCATGATATCAAAACAGCACACTTGCCTACTTGATGCCATTGCACACTAGCCAAAAGCTAGTGGAAGAGGAAAGTTTTACCAGACTAGTTAATCTTTGTTAACCACTAAAGAAAATAAATTTCTATTCCCTCTCCACATATTCAGTGATCTCAGCCTTCTCAGATAAAATCGGAATCCTTCCTCTTTTTTTTTTTTTTTTTTGTTTTTTTGTTTTTTCGAGGCAGGGTTTTTCTGTGGTTTTGGAGCCTGTCCTGGAACTAGCTCTTGTAGACCAGCCTGGCCTCGAACTCACAGAGATCCGCCTGCCTCTGCCTCCCAAGTGCTGGGATTAAAGGCGTGCACCACCACTGCCCGGCAGTCCTTCCATTTTTTAACAGCAAACATTTCCCCACCCGTCCTGTCTAGCTTCATCTGGCTCCCTTTTCTGTGTTCCAAGCCTTTGTCTTTCCCACCCAAGGGCAACTTCTCTACCTTTGTGGATCTAGTACCTTCAGTCTCAGGAGATCTTTATGGTAGACTGGTCTATCTCTTGTCTTCACAACAGGATTATTCCTATTTTTTCCCAAGCAGCCTTGTTTTCCCTAAACGGTCCTGGCTAACAATCACCCCTCCCTCTTTAGTCGGTGCATCTTGTCAGGTCTTGCCTGGGTAATTCTCTTCTTGGTGCTTTTGTAGCTGACCCCATGGGTGAGATCACAAATTCCATAATCAATCAGGTTGAAGCCAAACCTCCTCCATGTCAATTTCCTCATTTCTAGAGAATACCTCAACATATCAAAATATGCCATAGTATTTTCATAAAGTAAAAAATCCTTATAATCAGGATAAGTTTAAATATTAACATATTAGCATATTTTTCAGAATTTTATCTCCTTTATTTGTAGTTTTAAAATTGTGTATATAAAACTTAATGAGAACATTGTTGAATAGTTACACCAAAAGAGTTATTCCTAACAGCCTTTATTGAAACAACTTGTGTTTGCATAAAGAGATTATCAAGATTTCTTATATTAGAAGTTTGTGTTTAACTGGTTAGATGGAACCCATTGCCATGGAAGTTAATAATAGTATTCTAATAAAATAGAGGGGTATTGTAGAGAAACATCTAATTCTTCATAGTTACTGTGATTTGTTTATTTATCCATCTACTTATTGATTTATGTGTGCCATGTTAGGATTGAACCTAGGGCCTCATGAATGTCAGGCAAGCACTGTACCACTTACGCCCAGCTCTGCATATTGAACATTGTGTGGTTATGTGCTTCAGTAAAAAGAAATTGAACTTGTTTACCCCCCATAAGAAAAGGCTTTAAAGTAATGGGAGAGAAAAGATGGGCTTCTGACTCCAGCTCATCAAAAGATGTATTTTAGGAGCAGACTTTCAATTACACATCTTCAAATAACAATTTAACGCAGGCAGCGAGAAAGGTTGCTTCATCTGAATTTTGTGATGGTTTCCTGATTTGTTGTTGCTTAAAGCGATTATATAAAGGCAGTCCGTTCTCAAAACAATGGAAAAGGCAGCACTGAAGAATTCCAGTGCTGAGTCTCTAACGATGAAGCTGCAGGGACAGAAATAAAGCGGGGCCCTGTATATGTGTGATGAGGCACCACAGGGCCACTGTGATTAAACTACAGCCTTCATTTTCCTGATGCACAACCAAATCTAGTGGCCTTCTTTTCGGGGCACCAGCATGACACGGTACGGTATCCAGAGCTTCTTACTACTGAAAGTCAACCACCGAAAAGAATATGCAATGAAAACGCAAAGCTCTCTGGCAGAGACGGAGCATAAACTCCACAAACAGCTAAGGCTTTTCAAAGATGGGAGCTCAGGTTGCTGGTAAGCATTTATTAATAATGCCACAGCATACTTCTTAGAGGCTGCCCACACAAGCATTGTGTAATTCAGCTCACATTTTTTCTTTTGTGGTTTGGGGTATTTCTGAACTTCATCTAGAATTTGTACTTATTTGTATAAATACAAATAAGGAGAAAATGGTCCTACTTTGGCAATCAGGAAGAACTTTAGAAATTGCTGGGGAAATTCATCAAAATGAGACAGCCAAAGTGTCTTAATAATTTTGAGGTTGTCAAATAGTATTAGTGAAGTTTATTGACGATGCTGATGAAATATCTGTTTGATGCTCAATTTTTTTCAATGGTTACACATATGAGTAAGTAATCAAGAGTTACAAACAGTGCTGGGTGGTGGTGGCGCACGCCTTTAATCCCAGCACTTGGGAGGCAGAGGCAGGCGGATCTCTGTGAGTTCGAGACCAGCCTGGTCTACAAGAGCTAGTTCCAGGACAGGCTCCAAAGCCACAGAGAAACCCTGTCTCGAAAAACCAAAAAAAAAAAAAAAAAAAAAAAAAAAAGAGTTACAAACATTAGTATATTTTCCATAGTCCTGCTAACTAACATGGTGTGTGTGTATGTGCACGCATGTGCGTATGTGTGTGTGCACATGCGAGTGCACACTCCTGTGCTAGTTATAGGGTTATTGAAATCTGGCCCTTTGCACATGCTCGGCAAGCGCTCTACCACTGAGCTAAATCCCCAGCTCCCTCTTTACTTTTTGAAGCAGGGTTTCACTAACAGAGCCTGGCCTTATAGTTTTGATCTCTTGATTCAGCCTCCATAGTGGCTGGGATTATAGACCTGGGCTAAGGTGTCATTAGTCAGTATTGTGATTACATATGCTGGCTTATCAATGATTTAGATATATTGTTCAGTTTTATAGGTTTTTGCAGATGCGCTTATCAGTTTCCTATTGCTGCTATAACAAAATACCATGAGCCAGGCTGTGGTGGCGCACATCATTAATCCCAACACTTGGGAGGGCAACCTGCTCTACAGAGCTAGTTCCAGGACAGCTAGGCCTACACAAAGAAACCCTGTCTTCAAAAGGCAAAAACAAAACAATTCCCCAAACCAAACCAAACCAAACCAAACCAAAACAACCCAAATTACCAGGAGCCTAGTAGCTTAAACAAACAAACAAGCAAACAAACAAAAACCAGATTTCTTTTCTAGAAACAAATGTCCACAGTGACTTTCACTGTTGAGCTAGGCCAAAGCTGAACCTCAGAGCCTGTGTTCCGTCTAAAGGTTTCAGTGAAGAGTTTTTCCTTTACCAGTTCCAGCTTCAAGGGCCACCTCGAGTCCTTAGTTTTGGGCTTCTTCCTTCTATCTCAAAGCCATCATCCTAGCATCTTAGAGTTTCTAAGTCTCTGCCGTCCCACATCTGGCTCTGCCCTTTCCCCCAGGCTCCCGGTACTGGGCTCAGCCTGCTAGGGAAGCACTCTGCTCCTAAGCCACAGCAGCAGCCCTCTGCTTGCCTCTGTTTTATTCGGAGCTTTAACTGTGCACTTGGTCCACCTGGATAGATAATCTTCCTAGCTCTAGTCTGCATTTCATTTCAGCACTGGTTTGGAGCCGTCAGGAGCCATCTGTAGCCCCCATCTGAAGTAGGAGGATCACAAGTTCAAGGGTTTGCCTGGGCTGTAGAGCGAGTTCAAGGTCAACTGGGACAATTTAATGTGACTGTCTCAAAATAAACACTAAAAAGAGGGCTAGGGATATGTAGCTTACCTAGCATGTATGAGGCCCTGGGTTCAATACCCAGTGACCCCTGGAGACCACAAAGACACTTAAATAGGAAAAAAGGGGCAAAACTTGAAATTTTTATAATTATCTATTGACTTTAGTTTATAATAGTGTTTCTCAGGTTACCATTGACAGACATTTTCTTCTCTTTTTGGTTAAACTATACTGATTGCTGCATTTATGAAACACAGTATCAGACACCAAGGCGGCATCAAATTACTGTCAATATTTCTAAACACACTGCTTTCCTACTTACTTTCTCACGGAATGCTAACAGTCTGTGCACCCATGCCTGACTGTAGACTCCACCTTGGTACACTACAAGCCAAAGATGTGAGACTTTGAACTCCTACCAGTAAATTGTGTGGAAAGTTGGTGTAGTTTACAATAGTACTTTCTTCTTAAAATTAAGAAACAATAGAAAGGCGAAACGTGTTCTGTCAATTATTTCATGCCCACCTTTTATTCATGATTCTGTTTTTTGTTTTTAATGGGGGAAGGGTGCCGGAGCTGGAATCCAGGGCTCCAGTGCTAGGCAAGCACTCTCACTGAGCTATACCGTCATCGTGACATGCCATGGTTCAAATGACTGAAGCTTTCTGTGATCGGAACTAAATCATGAAAATAATTTTCATTTATCTTCTGGTGTGAAAATAAAAACAATATTAAAAAATCAAGCTTGCATACATGCACACACACACACACAGTCCAAAAGAACAGAAGACATTTTCTGTCATCTGTTACAGATAATTATCTTAAATATATGCTGAGTTGTTCTTTTATGAAAAGCTGCATGCTTTTCTACTTTTTGAAAAATAATTCCTTGAAAATGTTCCATATGTCTATGGGTTATTTTTCCTGTGAACACATAGTTATAGTTTACTTGGAGTTATAGAAATGAGGAATATCTTTATCTAATGTGTAGCAGTTAAGTACAGTGAGAGAAAGCATGTTATTTGGGAATGATGCAAAAAGTCCCTTTTTATGTTCCAGCAAGTTAAAGTTAAAAACAATGCCTTTGCCAGCACTGCCTAAAAACTTTTTTTAAATTTCTCTGCAAAAATTAAGATATCTGTTTAAAAGGTAAAATTAAATGCTCATTTATGTAAAATGAACTGACAGAAGAGAAATCAGGCTTGGGCATTCTTGTTCTTATGACATCTGAGTGAGGAAGCCTGGCGGCAGGGCCAAGGCAAAGAACCTTGGTTTTCAATATACACCTGTTGCCTTTAGATTGCTGAACTCATGGAGCGAGGGCGGAGAAGCATGCCAGCAAGAACTGCAGAACTCCCAGCTCTTCGGGAGACACTGTGGACGCTGGTATCCTGCGTGTCCTAAGAGGGAATGGCACAGACATGATGGAAGGAGGACGGGGCAGAGGGTGGAGTCCAAAAATTAAATGAGGATGGCCAGGTATGGTTGTGCGTGCCTAAAATACCAGCATTGGCAAATTCGAGATAGGCCTGGGTTATATAATGACCTTATCCTAAAAATAAACAAAGTTAAATGGGTGCGAGAGGAAAATCTGGGTTTCTGAGTATAGTGACATCCAAAGCAAATTACGAGTAAATACATAATGGGGGGCCTAACAGCCAAGATAAACATGCCTCCGTGTGTTTCTGTTTTCACTGTAGTGGTATATTGTAGAGAAAAAGAAAACTTGGTTGAGATTTTAAAATAATATTTGATTTTATTCTTATTGGCCTTAGAGTAGTAATTTGTAAGGCCCTACCGTTTAATATTGACAACTTTGAAAGTCACTGAAAAAAATTAAATGGCAATTTAATGTTAACAGCTGCTTATGGTTATCAAATCCATCAAGACCCTTCATGAATATATTAACATGAACCCACTAAATTACTGTTGCTGTAGACAGCTTGGTATTTTAAAAATGCCTGCCGAGGATAAGGACACTGTAATAACAGGAAGGGCCCTGGTCACGGCGCTCTGTTTTATATTGACATAGGGCAAGAAACTCAGACCTGTTTTACGTCTTCACATTGCAGTTTCTACTAACTTGGCTAAAAAGAAATCTCTAGAAGTGTACTAGAAAATCTTGCTTGACCCAAATTCATGTTTTTACTTGCCACAATAAGAAACAAAAATAAAATCCCCATAACAAAAACAACTCATCTGAGTAAAGGCTGGAGAATATTCAGCAAATTGTGCAGACTGGTCTGAATGCCTGAAACCTGCTCATGAACTTAATTAATTAACAAGGTTTTCTTTGGTATTTTTTCACCAAGATAATAATTCAGATTATGGGGATCTGAATTATTAAAGAGAAAGCAATGCACACTACACAACATATGTCCACAGACTCTTCGCTTGCTTCACCCTGGGAATATTGGAGCCATTCTTTGGAAGAATCATTTCATTTAAACTACAAAATATTGTCTCATCCAATGTTATCTTTCACCCAAAGCTACTTTTTTTTATGTTTGGGATTGAACCTAAGAGCTCACACTTAATAGGTAAGCATTCAACCCTTGAGCTATATCACCAAACTTCTTTTTACTTTTTATTTTTGACAGTGTTGCTAAATGTCCAGGCTTGTGTTAAGCTTTGTAGCCCAAGTTAGACAGTATCACTAAGTGTCAGACTGGTGTTACTTTGTAACCCACATTAGACAGTATTGCTAAGTGCCAGGGCCGATGGTAAACTTTGTAGCCATTGTAGGTCATACACTTGTCATTCTTTTGTCCTGGTTTCTTTAAGTAGGTGGATAATGGGTTTGGGCCTACCATGCCTGGCTTGCAGCATACTTGTTGGAAGTACCATAAGGCATAGCTTCACAGACCAAGGTTTATCATTTAAAACCTTAGTTTCAACTGGCAGAATTTCAGGAAATGATGATCAGGACCACCGTGAGGATAGGAGGACTAAAATTTAAATTACATAAGCAGCTTTGAATCTTACCTTTTACTGAAGGATAACTCTTCCTAACTCTGTGATGAACCCAACTAAAATAGAATTTTCAAGATCAGTTATCATGCTTCTCGAGTAGAAAGCACAAGCTTGGATGAAATGAATTAAAAGGGAGGGGAAATGTTTTCTGTGTACTTGCTCATGGTTCGAACAAACTCAGGAGCCAGAGCAGGAGGGAAGCAGGCCGTGTGGAGAGGACTGCTCACTAAACTCCAGATCATGATGAAGAGTTATTTCCTGTACATGTTCCTCGTGGGCCTTGGGGACGAAGACTGATGTGTGACAGAGGACAACACGGGGCTCTGGGTTTCTCTCTTCTCAGGAGTTCCAGGTAGAAGAGGAGACCAGAGTGTAGGACTGGGAGTGAACTGGTTACTTTTCTTAGCCAGTGATAAAATGTTTTTAAAAGCAACTTAAACTAATTTATTTTGGATCAGTTCGAGAGGGTTACAGTTTATCACGGTGGGGGAGCGTGCCAGATGTAGTTGTTTGTCATAAATGAGGCAGCTGGTTCCATTGTGTTGGTCAGGAAGCAGAGAGCTTGGGATAAGGATCCAAGCTGGGTTATACCTTGTAGTTTCTCCTTTAGGGCCCTGTATCTGCCAACTAGATCCCATGAGCAAAAGGTTCCACACTTTACAAGATAGCACCACAAGTTGGGGGACCAAATGTTCAAACACATGAATCTGTGGGGATCTATTTCATCTTCAGATCATAACAGAGAGTGAGCCAGTCATCTTCCAGGAAGACCAGATGTAGTCAAGGCTAAACATGTTCCCTTACTGAAAGTAGGTTTAATTAGGATTTGGTTTCAGAGTCAGAAGTAGGTTAAAAGGTTCAAACTAGATTGTCATCCAAATTGACCTTACAGCTAGGCTGGTGGTATAGCTCAGTTAGTGTTTAGCACATATGAGGTCTTGTGTTAATGATTCGTGAGATGTGTGAGCGTTGAGAGTCTGGAAAGAGAGGAGGGTTATGACTGTGTAGGCATTCAGAACTGGAGAGAGGGCTCTCTCACCTTATTCCTAACTTACAGAATCCTAAAGACATAGAACAACTTGGAATCAAATCTAGCCCATGTAAAATTGGTTATTCTCTTTATATTAAAATGATTGCTCTAGACAGAAAAGAATCTGGGTACAAGGGCAAATAAGAGGGACAGCAAATTGAATGGCTGCGTTTGTTGACTTGCTATCATAATCAACTATACTAATAAGTGTAATAATTATAGTGTGGGCTGGGACGGTAGCTCAGTGGTAGAACATCTGCTTAGCGAGCACAGGCTGTGACTTTGATCACTGGCACAAACAACCCAAGTCAAGAAATTATAACCTAAAAGCTCAGTCATGAGCTACTTCTATCAGAATTTTCTGGTTCTCATTGAGTTCAAGGTCACATCTCTTGGGGGGGATAAAGCCATATGAATTCCAATGACAATATAATTTTTTCTTGTTTATTGCTACACAAGGATAAGCTCACATCATATCTAGAAACTTCAAATGGAAATAAAGGTAAGTTAGGAAACAAAACAAATCTTAGCTTCTAAACACCCTTTCAAAGCCATTATTAGGTGACATGAAAGACAGCTTTAAAACTTTTTTATTGGTTAAGCTTAGAACGAAACAGCATCCCAGTTACTTCCTTTGTCTAATATTCTCAGCTTACAGGAGCACAAGTCTGTCTTGGTGTTTCATCCCTTGATACTTGCTCTGGAAAAGTCAACTGCTGTATTGAAAGGGCATTCATCTGCCCCAAAGAGAACTTGTCAAGAACTAAGGCCTTTTCCTGTGGCCAACGAGGAACCA
Source organism: Chionomys nivalis (assembly GCF_950005125.1). Taxonomy (NCBI): domain Eukaryota; kingdom Metazoa; phylum Chordata; class Mammalia; order Rodentia; family Cricetidae; genus Chionomys; species Chionomys nivalis. Next base: position 144,573,382 of record NC_080086.1, read on the forward strand.
AGGGTGCCAGTCAGAAGTCCAGGGCTGAACTCTCTTCAGTTAGATCCTCTTAGCTTTGGTCAAGTCTGTGAATGGCTGCCACTGAGCCCCATGGGAGGTGCGGGGGCAGGTCATCATGGCAGTCCACTCAGGGGTCCCTGACCATCATAGTTGTGGAACTAAAGTTGCCAACTTTTATTATGCAGAAATAAATAACAGACTCTCTGCCTATGGATAATCTTTCTTCTACATGAAAGCTAAACAAAAATGAAGACGAGAGGCAAAGAAAAGGAAACTGTTTTGGCCACTGTCAGCCTTTCTTCTGGGTACATTAAATTTAGGCCTCCCTGTGGGCAGGTCCTTGTTCAGCACTCTACATTTATTTTGAAAGTCATAGAGAAGGGGGTTTGTTTTAGTCCACAGGGTGTATATTATTTTCTTAAACTGAAGGATCTACTTCTGAGAAAACAAATCAAGAGACTTTCTAAGAGTCTAGGATTTTTCTGTGGAATGGGATGGGGGCTTCAACCTCTTTTGGGTTGAGATTTAAAGTTTCATTTATTATTATTATCATCATCATATCATCATTATTTAAATTCTAATACAACTAAGGTATGAAAAGTATTGATTTTTCTACTAGATTTTGTTATGGAATTTTTTTTTTTTTTTTTATTTTCGAGACAGGGTTTCTCTGTAGCTTTTGGTTCCTGTCCTGGAACTAGCTCTTGTAGACCAGGTTGGCCTCGAAGTCACAGAGATCCGCCTGCCTCTGCCTCCCGAGTGCTGGGATTAAAGGCGTGCGCCACCACCGCCCGGCCTGTTATGGAAATATTTGAAGAAGTAAGGATTCATTTCTTCCAACCTCTCTTTATTTCTCTTTCGATCTTACAAGCAACACAGTAACTTTAGCAAGAAACACTAAAAACAATGGCATATACAAACCATTGCCTAAGTGCATCCATCATAGACAGAGACAAAACCTGTGTCTGAAAATGGCTTTCTAAATAAGGGAAGAGTGTTTCATACAAAAAGTCCATTTTCTGATATTGCCCTTTTGATTTGGACTACTAGATGCTATACGTTTTAAGGCAATTTTGACAGTTTCTTGTTTCTTGCTAACAAGAATGACTTGTCATCATGAGCAGGGTAGACACTGCCCATGTGATCTACTCTAGAGAGCTATCTATTTGATACAGAGCAAATCGCCCCAATCCCTTTGTGGAATGAGCTGAGCACAAATAAATAAGACATAAGAATAAAAAAGTGACCAATTCTATCTGAAGGCAACAAAGGACTGGGATATCTGGAGGCTCTTATAAAAATGTGACAAGCCAGAGAATTATTTAAATAGGATAAAGGGAGGAATAATTTTCTTAACATAGCCGCCCATAAAATAGTCTCCTATGTAGGAAGGAAATGACTTTGTAGTTTAATGACAGTTCTCAATTTTTTTCCAGTTGGAAGAACAAAATTCACTTTAAACTCGACAAAAAAGAATTTTAATTTTCAGTAATCTTTTTATAATTTTTCACATTGCTCATCTGGGTGGAATTTTCCATTCCATTTTAGTTAAATAGTCACTTTGAAGGTGTCTTTTTTGTTATTTTTTTTTATGCTTTACTTTAGTGGTTAAGTTTTTGTCTTTGCTGTTTTGTAAGACATGGGCAACTAAATATTACAATTTTTCCTTTTAAAATTAGTGTTTATTATTATCTCTTTGAGAATTACATAAATATCATAGTACATTTGAGTACTAATTTTTATGAGTACTCTCTGAAAAATGCAGGTATTTGTTCTTTGGTGCTGGGAATTGCATATGCAAAGCACATACTCTGAGCTATCCCTCAGCCCTGACATTTTTTGATGAAATATTAATAGAACTATTATTCTATGTTAGGCTTAGAATTCCAGGTGGGGATGACACTTACTATAAATTTCACTCTGTAGGAATTAGGAAATAGTATGGTTCTCAAAATCAAATCTCAACACAGCTTAAATTTATTTATCAGAGACTTGTTTCCATTTAGTCAGAATCTCTGGGCTAGGAGTTGAGAACCCACACGTTGGTAGTTTCTCTTTGTGATTCTAGAGCAGGGTAAGGTATAAGGAACATTGGTCTAAAGAAAGCTGCAGGAAAGAAAAAAAAGCCGAGCAGAGTAGTTCACACCTTTAATCCCAGCACTCGCTAGGTGGAATCCCTGAGTTCAGGGCCAGAACTTGTTTTTTGAGTTTTAGAGTAAAATTGTAAGATTTAAGGACAGAAGGCTCAGTCTTTGCTGACCAAATTAAACAGATTTTTATGTATTTATTCTTATAATCACTACTAGAGATTATAAAATACTTATAGGTGGGCAGCGATACGGGTGGATTACTGGTAGCACCAATTTAGCTTTCCGGTGCCCGCCCCCAAAAGGATAATGTCTACAACTTCTGTCAGAGCTAGGGAATCATTCACTCCCAGAATAGGTAGAAAAGTAACGTCAGGGCCAATCAGAACGCTCCCCCGTTTCTCAGGAAGGACTGGCGGAAAACGGGGATATTGTTACCTTCAATCAGTGGGACAAAGAGAGCCATGCTAGTGCATGTGTGTGGGGTAGATACTTCTTGGTGGGTTACCAGATGAGGGGGTGAAACCTTGGTGGGGACGAGCACTAATCAGACGTCCCCTTAACAGGAAAACATGTAGGCATTGCGGAGACGTTATTTTCCGGAATCCTGGAGAAAGAGTGAGGTGTGGCTACTGCACCAGTACCAAAAATGGCGCGGACGCACTTCAAGGCCCGGTCAGGTGACCCGGCTCCAATCCGCTCTCTTCCCTCTGCGGCCCCGCCTCCAGCGCCTTCTATGTGTGGGCGTGGCCTGCCCGGAGGTGTTGTGGGCGTGGCCTGCCTGGAGGCGCTTTCTTCGGACTCAGAAAGCAAGGGCTACGCAAGCGCGATCGGGCTCCAAGGTCGTTCTCCCCGCCCCCTCGCCCACGGCCCCGCCCCATTCTCCCGGGCGGGGGCAGGGCCCAGCGTCCAGCGACCACTGGCTGGAGAGCCGGTGACTTCCTTGTTGTGAGTCTCGGCCTGGCCGTGTCCTGGCTCGTAGTCCCGCGGTGCTCACCCGGACGGCCAGAGCGAGTCTAGGTCCCAGTCACAACCATGCCCAACCCCAGCAGCACCTCCTCTCCCGGCCCGCTCCCTGAGGAAATTAGGAACCTGTTGGCAGGTAAAGAGCGGGGAAGGGGGCGGTGACACCGGGGGCGGGGGCGCGGGACGGCGAGCCGGCAGGGACAGAAGCGCTCAGCCGTCACCTTCTGCGGGCCGTGGGGGCGGGCAGAGAAAGGGGATCGCGGTGCCGGGGTGCCGGGGTACCGGACGAGAAGGGAGTGGGCGTGTATGCCAAAATGTACTGATCTTCCTTTCAGAGCCGGAGAGTTAAGAGTTTCCTAAAGACCGAAAAGTGAGGGCGGGATATGGACAGCAAATGTTGCTGAATGCCTGTGTGAGAACTGCGAAGATAAATGTCCTAGCTGTAGCCCAGAGCGACCGGCCAGCAGGGGTGCATGTGTAGGGCCGCAGGTGTTAAGAGGCAGGAAGTGAAAAGGTGCTATTTCCCAAGCCCCCATTTTCTTGAGCAGTCAGGTCACACGTTTACATTTTTGAAGGCTGCCCGATTTTCAAATGGCCACTGCCTTCAGCCTCAGTAACTATTACAGTGAAAAAGGGAAGGATGTGTTCAAAGTCCTACTTCCTGTATCATGTGATGAAAGAACTTCATCTTTGCACCCTCATCTTCCCCTTTTCGCGTTAACATTCCCATTTATAGGAACTTTGGGGAGCTGAGATGTGGTTCCTCATTGCTATTGTGAATCTGCTGTTGGGTCAGTGGTGTACGGAGGGGTGTGTTTCCACCTGAGGATCAGGGAAAGCTCTATAGTTCTGCACAAAGTAGAAAATACTTCTTTTTAGAGTGGCATAAGACTTGCCTATCCTAATGGTCTTGGATACCATCATATACTTTGTCTTGTAGGATTCTGGAAGGTGGAATAGTTTCAGTTTGGTTATTTCTAAAATATTTCTTCTGATGCTGATCATGGATAACTGCATTAAAAAGTTTCTCCTAGATGCTTATGTTGTACGTTGCGTATTTTAATTGTCAAGAAACAATGTCATCTAAAATGTAGTAATTGAAATAGTGTTACTGCTGCAACACCGTGAGAGCAAGCATCGTAATACCTTTTTGGGTTGTTTGTGTCATGAATATGATCGAAAAATGCAAATACATGTATGGATGCAGACTTGTGTTTGAACGTGCAGGGTGATGATGTACTATGTCGTTCTGAGAAATGCTTCTTGTCATTAACGAGTGTCACTAAGAGAAACGAAAGACCTGTAGATGGTGATATAAGGAAGCGTTTATTCCATTATATGAACACTTATAGGACAGTTTTGTTTCATTACAGTTAACTTTCGGGGGGGGGGGTCCAGTGCTGGAATTGCATGTTTACAAAAGGGTCTTAATAATTAGATCAGAAAAGTGTTTTATTTCAGAAACGTCAGTGTTTCCAGGTTATTCTAGGTCTATTTTTAATTAAAAAAATACCTCTGTTTAGCTTTTAAAATTCAACAGCTCCCTTAGTAGCAAGTTATCCCATGGATCCACAGCTATGCTTCTGACATAGCATGTATGATATGAGGGCTGTGACCCATCATTCTCTGACACTAATAAATTGCAAGTACTTCCTGTGACTTTCTCTTGTATCATGCCAACCAAAGCTCAGAATTATACATTTATCCGCTAATGCTAACTTTCTGTGTATTTTGCCATCTTTTAAGTTAGAGGTTGTACGAGCACAGTTTTTGAAATTTACTTTTTATAAAATGCATGAGGGATTAAAATAAATATTAAGTCAATAAATGTTTGCAGATTATAGGTTTGCATTCCATTTTATTTTTGAAGCTGTTTTTAGCTTATGCATCAATGCAGTGTATAGTCAAGGAATTAAACAAGTGAGCTAGCCTTCTTCATGGCGTTAAACAACTTTTACGTATTCAAAGATGATTGTCAAGATTTTATGTTTAATTAACATCTTTAGACTAGATGCTTTACATAGTTATCTCACCCTTGAATCTTATTGGGATGCACGTTGATGGTTCCATCACTCAAGTGTTTTGGATGATAGCACATGATTAAATGTAGAATTGTAAAATTAGAGTGCAGTGTTTTAATTGGTTGGATTTTAGAAAGATTGCTGGCTTACTTAGTGCATTCTTATTTAAACTGAAGATGAGATACTGTTCCTGGTACTTATGAGTAGTTAAGCCTCTTAAAATTTGTGGCACAGTGTGAATTAGATGAGGAACCAACCTTTACAGGAATTTAAAATCCCCTGCTTTCAGAAGAGAGAAAAGTGACATTTCACTTTATGTTCCATACACTGATTATCTAAGTCATCATATGTCACATGTATTAAGTGTTTGCTTTATGGAGATGGGTGCTCAAATGTAGTTTTAGTAATCATGTCTTTTCTTTGTCATCGTTTTGCTTTCAGATCATAACTTTAGGCTGCCATCTCAATATTTGTCCCCTCCTCATTCTTTTCCTCTTTAAAAACACTGTGTGGAAATGCAAAACTAAGTTACTACTCCTAACTCACAGGAATATTCTTGAAAAATGACAACATAGTTTGGACAATTATAGTTTCTATAGCATCGATATACTAAAAAGTGAAGGCCTACATTTTTTGAAAATAAGAAATGTTAAATTATTCTTTTTAGGACAGTTTATATAACATCTTGTTGAATCAACCTTTGACCCCCTCCCCAACAATGGAAGAACAGGTTTATCTTGGATAATTAAAACCAAAGGATATCCCCAATTCTTGGCCGTTTAATCTTACCCCATACCCAAATATTTTGACTAGGACTAATAGCAAGAATGGTCTTGATTTATGTGGGTTCTCCACTGGCAGGCGAGAAGGTGAGCAGCTCTGGGAGTGTTGCCTGCCACTCTCGTTTGTCTAATCACCCTTTAAATGTGGGCTTGCCAGAGTTTGCAGTCGGGTTACTCGGACTCCTCTTCCGTTCACATCACGGCAACATGTTTTAAAAGGAAAGCTAGAAGGGTGTGTTACCTTCTTCTTAAGAAATTAAAACTAGTATTAGAAGAAAGTAGCTATCAGTTTTGCGCCAAAAAGTTAGAATCAAATCGAATAAACTGTAACATAGTGACTATATGATTTCAGCAAAGTGACCTTGAGTTTTTGTTCAGATGGCAGTTTTGATTAGAAATATTGCCTTTTCCCCCTGTTGGGATTTCCAGAACTATATTTTTCTTTTTAAACCTTCACACAGTGTAATCAATAATCCCTTTAGGGGCACTTGATTAAGAACGCAATTCAGTTGAAACCAAGGTAGGATGTTTTCAATGCCAAGTACAGTATGGTTTGTTTCTCACCCTTTCAATTCCTGTTTATAATTTGGTCAACACTTTGGTTTTATTTCCCATATGGGAATTATTTATGGTATATCTAGTATTTCTTCTGGAGCATTGGCCGAGTATGCAAAGGGAAGAGTGCCACCTACTGAGTCCCCAGTCGTCACCTGCTTCTTAGTACCTGGATTGTCCAACAGAGCAAGAACAAGTCTGCCCCATTTTGGCAGCAGAACCTAATGAGAATAAAGTTGCTAAGAGAACATTTGATCTGAAAATGAAATCAGCCTATGACATCTCTAAGATACTTTCTTCTACAAATAGGGATATGAGTTTGCATATCAAGGGACCAGAAGTTTATAGAAATTTTGTCTTGCTCAAATAGTATCAGTAAGTGAAGATGTACCATTAGGAAATTTATTTATCTATTTATCTAAGAGTAACATGCCTTCTTTTTTCTTGCTGGGGGCTATTTCGACATGGCTTTCCACTGAAAGTGTTTTTGCCTTGGATTACTAAGTAAGGCTCTTGATGTTATGCACATGTAATTGGTTAATCTAATCTTAATCAGCATTTGTTTCTTTCAAAACCTCTAAATTTACTAAAGAAAAAAATGAGCGGGCTGTAAGATTTCCAAGTATGTTTATCTCAATTGATATTCGCCTTGACATACTTGGAGAGAGAAGGTAGGACTGCCAGAGGAGGAAAAGCCTCTGGCGATTTGAAACACGGTTCAGTTGTCTCTCATAAATTGAACATTAAGTGTCGTATATGGGTGATAAAAGTGGCATAGGCTAGGTTTTATATACTCATTATTCATTTAGTTTGTCTTTTTCAATTAAAGCCAAGTCTATCTTTTTTCATTCCACTGAGTTTACATTTCGTTTTCAATCACATTCTGAACACATTACAATGGATGTGACCCAACAGTGGGTGGATATAGTGTAAATCTCAGACTAATGTGTTACTCACTGTGGCTTCTTTGAAAATGTGTGGTGAAAAGATTTTGATTAGATCAATCTAAAGAGGTTGAAAGATGGCCAGGCTTATCTTTCAACAGCTCAGCTTTTTATCAAAATAAACCATTTAGCTTGTAAAGCCAGTTTTGAGAATTTTGTAGCTGATTGGATTATAAAACTCAGATAACGCTTCGGCCGTTGCACTTGGTGGTCTGTGCTCCTTCATGTCTCTTTCCATGTTTAAAAAGCCCGCAGTTCAGCTGTAACGTGGGAAAGTGCAAGGTAATCCAGGGGAAGGCATTGACTAAAGCAATCAATAACTTTTCAATTAACCAGTTTCCAACTTTGGGTATTTGGCTCCATTGATCTGCATGTGCCCAGTTTAATTGATTGTTATATTTTCCCCGGTAGCTGTTTGGCCAGTCCATTCCCCATTTTAACAGGAAAGAAAGTGTGGTTCTGTTCTGATGGCAGCTGAAAGTGTAGATAGACTTTACGTTAAGACATTAAGTTGGGTGACAGACAGCTCAAAGAACACAAAAGTCTGGTTCACACCACAAGGTAGGAAAACATGTGGAATTAAGTAGTAAAGCCATTTGGGGTGCCAGGATTGGTTTGTGCAGTTATTTTTTTGGTCTGGGACTTAGCAAAGGGTGGTGGAGTCATCCCAGTCCTTGCTTTCTCCTAAAGGCAGATTCAGGCCATCCAGAGGTGGTGTGTGTGCTAGGTGGAGAGAGGAGGGCCTTTACCACCTCCGGGCTGCAGGTCTTTTTCTAGGGTGTTCTGTAGTGGTGGAGGGGATGCTGAGAGCAGGTGCTGAACTCTCATTGCCTCCTGGAGGAGTTTATCACTGGAAGTTTTGTTCTTATACCTTTTTGCTATTTGATCTCCATGGAAGTTGGTAGAAAGCATAGTGTGTGTGTGTGTGTGTGTGAGAGAGAGAGAGAGAGAGAGAGAGAGAGGGAGAGAGAGAGAGAGAGAGAGAGAGAGAGAGAGAGAGAGAGAGAGAGAGAGAGAGAGTGAGTTCTATCCCTGTTCTCACTCTAGAGGAAGACAGGGTGGCAGTTTTTCTAGGAGTTCGTTTGTACAAAGAAAAAGAAAACAAAATGGAAAATGGAAGTATCATTCAGTGGGTAGGGTGTTAAGTGCTTGCCTCTCAGGGGTCAGATGTCTCCTGAGTGGCCTCTGACTTAACTGCTTAGGATTGTTGAGCCAGAACACGTCATCTTTTAATTTTGTTTTCAGACCTTAACATTTATGTACAAAGCAGTTGTAAATCTGATCTTCCAGCTGCCTTGCCCCAGATCTTTACAGCTGTTCCCACTGGAAGGCTTACTCTCGACAAAGCTAAGGTGTAACAGGAGCAAACATTACCACCACGTTTACTTTCACTAGGATAACCTTTTCCCGTAGCTAACTTGCGGTTGGAGGCCCATGGAAATGAGGGCGATTCTGCTGTTCGAAGCAGGCTGTGATGATCTACAGCCCTCGAGGCTACTGGAGAATAAGAAGAGATTGGGGGCACTATAGGATCTGTTGCATTGGTGGCACCTTCTTTCCAAGGCTGTATTAGAAGGAGCTAGTAGCCTCTCTCATCCTGCTTTTCCGTGGCTGGCCGGGTGGGTAAAATAAAACCTCAGTCCCCGGGTCCAGTGGCAGGCTGACCTTTTCTTGTTGTCAAATTGCCACATTTCCCCGAATTACAGGCCGAAAGGAGTCCGCGAAATCTACATATGAACAGAAGGACACGACCCCTAAAGGAAGGTGAAAGAGGGCCACAGCGGCTTGCTAGCTCACCGCGGCTGGCTAAGTTACCATTTGCAGGGCTATTTAGAGCACAATAAAAAGCTTCAAATCTCTTTTTCAGCCAGCCAGAGGAGCGCTTGATTTACCCAAGAGTTTTATTGCTGGCTTTTGAAATATTACTCTGGCTTTGAGGTACAAAGCCGCAGATCCAGCCCCATTTGTCTGGTGTGACCGCTCCAAGCTTAGCATTCTGCACCCAGCTCTCCGTTCCCAGCTACGTGGACAAGAACCTCGAGGTTTAAGGCTGGCTAGGTTTGGGCTGGTATCTAGAGGCAGGGTTGGGGCACCCCAGGACATCATGGTCCCTGGTCCCTGTTCCGGAGCTAGCTAAAGCCCCGGGGAGCAAAGTCGGTGAACTGCGCTGCACCGCTATCGCTGCCAGGACAGGCTAGCGTATTCCATCCGCTAGTTCTGACGCGGTGTGTATTTTAAGAAGCACCCTAGACTTCAAAAGCTTAAATACTAACCAAGTCTGTGGCCAACCAATAAACCAGATTACTGCAGCCTTTTCCAGCACAGTTCTTGTTAAACACTACCACAAACAAAGCAGTTTCTTCTCCGCATTTCTTAGGAGAATTATAAAAAAAAGCCAAAAATGTTTGGAAAATCCTTCTAAGTGCTTAAAAGTCTTTTTCTAGGAAAAAACTTGGAAATAAATTTATTAAAAAGACTATTCTAGAAGTATAGATGCTTTCCATACTCAGTCCTCTTCTCGAGAAATACGAATTTTTCCTAATAATGTTTTCTCAAAATAGAGGCTTGGGTTCTCATCTTCAAAACATATTGGGGAAGCTTTTAAGAAACAGCGCATAGAGCATGTAGCCTTCTTGTTGTTTTCTGAATTTTTAGAAAACTGAAATGACCTTTTAAAGAAATAACTCGGGCAGTAATTCGTTTTGTTATTGCTTCCGGAGATAGAAAATAGATCCTGTTTGTTTTAGCTGGGATTGCATAATGAAAATGTAAAATAGGCAATTAAATACTCGTGGAAAGGGGAATTAAAGACAAACATTGAGTGAAAATAACATTAAGCAGACTGACTGTTCACCAGTCTATGTGCCCCTGAGTCTTGCAAGTACAGGGTGAGTTTGGGAGAGCTAGCAGCAGAAGCCTGCTGTCACTTGGTCTGCCTTTTAAAAACAGTCACTGTGTGGATACTAGGGAAGCCAAGGATCTTTTCCTTCCCCTAAAGTTTGCTTGTCCTAAGAAGACTTGCTCCTGTGGGTGGAAGCTGTTGCTTCAAGTTTTACTGTTTTGAACCCGCTTGGGAAATTGCCCTACTTTCACTGGCTTCTCACCATGCCTGTTTTCTCCTTAATTTAGAGGCCACAGAAGGAAAGAGGAGCCAGGACAGTTTGTTTTCATTTTATTCTGTTACTTAACTTTTTAACATATTTGTTGTTATTGGGCTTCAAACTAGAAGTTACTAAGAGATTGTTTTGTGTTGTAATTTTATTTTTCCTCTTGTATTTATTGGTTTAGCAAAAATTAAGCACTTTTATAAATCTGTAACAGCTTAATCCATATTCCTCACTAAAGCAAAAATACTTTTTGTAATCAAGAATTTAAAATTGATTGCATTCTGTTGTATATATTAAGTTTTTAGTGGTTCATAATAAATACAGTTGAGATTATTGCACTTTTCATTATTTGTGTGTAATATTATGTTTTGATCATTTTTACCAACGTAAATTAAGAGACAGAGTAGTTAGATAAAAAGAAAGATACACGTCTTTCCAGTACGAAATGTGGGTGATTTGTAGTCATGTTTAAATTTTTAATGTAATTCTTTAAGAGATATTTTAGAGTGAGCCATGAAATTGTGAAAATAAAATATGTGTAAGCTATCCAGTATTTCATGAACAATAAGAATGGACATCTTGGAATCATCCAGCAATCTCTTGGACTTTACAGGAGAGAGAATTAGCCAACCAAATATTTAGGAGTTTACTACAATTTCAGAAGAGACTGTGGAAAGCATTATATGAAGCCATAGAAATCTATTTTCTAGACACTACGTTTTTAAATAATAGAAGAACCCATTTTTCACTTCTTTATTTAAATAGTACTCCAGGTAACTAAAAGCAAGGTGGGAAACAAGGGCTCACATAACCACATAGCTGGTTGTCGTTTGATTTTCGGGTGGCCAGCACGAGTGGGGCAGGTAGCAAGGAGGGTGTGGTTTGGGAATCTTGACTAGAAAAAAAAAAGGATTTATTTTTTTCTTTAAGCCTTAGATATTATGTGTTCCTGAAAGTGGATTATACTGAAAGAAAAACAAACAAACAAACCACACTCTTGCCAGAGATTTTAGCTTCTCTTTATAAAATATTGCAAATGACTTGTTCTTATAGCAACTTAATTATAAAACTACAGTAGCGCATGCATAAACACTTTCCACTTGCTTTATAGAAAAAAGAGAATTTGTTTCATGGGGCACCATAGTTTATTAAAGCTTGTGTTCTTCTTCCTAGTTTAATGGTGGCATACATCCAAATAGCATTTGCTGTGCTAAGCATCAGTTGAATAACAGATTTTATTAGCTAAGTGGTGAGCAGATTTGTTCAACTTAGTTTTTGAAGCATACTTCAACTGTTATGCTTTGGACTGATAAATAATTACCATGGATTATTAACACTTAAGTGCAGAAATAATCTTTGACCTATTTATCTTCACAAAAATGGTTCTTTTCTATAATTTGTATCCTGTTTCTTTTTTTTTATTTCATGGTTTAGATATTGAAATATTTGTAGCAGACACACTGAAAGGGGAAAATTTATCCAAGAAAGCAAAGGAAAAGAGAGAATCTCTCATTAAGAAGATAAAAGATGTGAAGTCTGTGTAAGTTACTTACCTTTTATTACTAATTCCTTACTCGGAAATAACTCTGTAATTAATGTTTGTTATGAAGTTAAATTTTACATGCTGATTTATTAATGTTAAGTGTTTTTAAAGGACAGAAATGTTTCCATTATACTAGTTTTAAACACAGATGTAGTACCCTTTTTGTTTATAGTTGTATGTTTTTTTTAAGTATGCTAGCAAAATGCTGTGTTTATTTTGAGTGCCTGAGGACATATTTTAGGATTTTACTACCCATCAGACCTTGCAAAATAAAATCCTTTAAATTGTTACTGCATTAAATAAATAAGTGTGATATAGATATTAAAAATATATGTTCTACTATTGGATTTTTAAAAATTCTTTCTCTTTCATACTTAAATCTTTTAAAATGCATGTGTTATAAATTCCTAAGCCTCTTGGAATTGTCATTTCAGGATAGAAATGATTTTTTCTCTAGACGTATATTTATAGTACAGATTTTAGATTTAAATTATTGCCACTAATTAGACCTTGCTTTGATTTTCAACCACATTTAAATGTTTTATTTTCTTTATTTTGCAGCTATCTTCAGGAATTTCAAGACAAAGGTAAATTCAAATCTGAAATGACTTTCTTTTGTGGAGATCTTCAATAGATAATCTAACATTCTGAAATTTTATAGTTGGGATCAAAAATTTAATTTCCATACTGTGTGCTCAGACCTTCAAGATGGGAGTGCTAGCTCCCCCTGCTGAGAGGAATATAAGAAGCGCATCTAGAATCCTATACATTTCATAGCCTTAAGGTTTTATGTTTGTTAGTGGGAGCAATCTAAGTACAGGCGTGTACCTGCAGTTGCACACACAGTCAGGCGTGTACCTGCAGTTGTCGCACACACAGTCAGGCGTGTACCTGCAGTTGTCGCACACACAGTCAGGCGTGTACCTGCAGTTGTACATAGAGTCAGGCATGTACCTGCAGTTGTTGCACACACAGTCAGGCGTGTACCTGCAGTTGTCGCACACACAGTCAGGCGTGTACCTGCAGTTGTCGCACACACAGTCAGGTGTGTACCTGCAGTTGTCGCACACATAGTCAGGCGTGTACCTGCAGTTGTCGCACACACAGGCGTGTACCTGCAGTTGTACATAGAGTCAGGCATGTACCTGCAGTTGTTGCACACACAGTCAGGCGTGTACCTGCAGTTGTCGCACACACAGGCGTGTACCTGCAGTTGTACATAGAGTCAGGCATGTACCTGCAGTTGTTGCACACACAGTCAGGTGTGTACCTGCAGTTGTCGCACACACAGTCAGGCGTGTACCTGCAGTTGTCGCACACACAGTCAGGCGTGTACCTGCAGTTGTCGCACACACAGTCAGGCGTGTACCTGCAGTTGTCGCACACACAGTCAGGCATGTACCTGCAGTTGTACATAGAGTCAGGCATGTACCTGCAGTTGTCGCACACACAGTCAGGCGTGTACCTGCAGTTGTCGCACACACAGTCAGGCGTGTACCTGCAGTTGTTGCACACACAGTCAGGCGTGTACCTGCAGTTGTTGCACACACAGTCAGGCATGTACCTGGATTTGTTGCACACAGTCAAGCGTGTACCTGCAGTTGTTGCACACACAGTCAGGTGTGTACCTGGAGTTGTTGCACACACAGTCAGGCGTGTACCTGCGGTTGCACACAGAGTACTTAGATGGAGCAGAGGTGAGCTGTCACCTGTTGTATCACACCACAGAGATTGTTTTATGGGGGTGTAGGTGAACATAGGCTGGGTGATCATGAGTCATGCTTTTGTGGCGTGAGATGGGACACAGGGTTTACACATGCTAGAAGGCACTTTACCACTGAGCTATGTTCCTAGCCCTTAGGTCATGTTTTTAAAGGCTGAGTAAAAATAGTTACAAATTTTATTTGATAGCATGAATAATATGTTTTCAAATGCTGATCCTTATTTTTATTTTGGTTCTTTTGATTTGAATAAATATGTACTTTAGAGATAGGAATTTGGTTTCATTGTTTTTGAACTCTACGGGAGTGCAGGTGAGGTGACAGTTTGCTTTAGATCCGAAAGGCTGTTGATTGGAAGGCACTGGAAGCTCCAGGTCCTTCGTATTTCCAGTTCCTTGAGAGGACTTGCGTACTGTCCTTATTTTCACGGTGCTAGCTCACAGGTCATGACCTTCAGCTTGTGGATGTCAGGGCGAAGACTGCACTGGGAGGTCTGTTAATCTGTGGAACTAGTTTCTAAGTGTGGGCAAGAAGACAGTGTGGCACCCTTTTACTGGCTCCCAATAACGATCCCTATTTATCTGAGAGGACAGCCACAACCCCAGGACACCAAGCTCTTAGCACCACACACCCGGTCAGTTCCCAACAAGTCACAGTTTCTGTGACATTTTGCTTGTCAGGACCGGTGTGAGCTATGTGGACCAGGAGAGGATTTGCCGTACTGAGATGCTGTAAGCATGATCAAAGCTAAGAGCAGGAAAATGTCTCCTCCTTTCTAACTTACAGTTCTGTGCTGCAAGGAATCTGAACTGTGGGCTTATCCTGCTGCATTTCCTTAGGTGAATACAAAGATGAGTGTGTACATTTTGATCATGATTTTTCTAACACAGTGAGTTATTTGTGAAGAAGTATTAGATACCATATCTTAGCTTGTCTTCAAAGGCGTATTTTGCTGCACTGATAATTTATTGAGCTCTTATTGTGGCTTAATTATTTGTACATTAAAAAATTTTAAGCTAAGAAGACATGGTAATGGGAAGCCATTGTATAATTGCATGTCATTTAGTAATAGTGCGGGGGCTTTCCCTTTGGGATTCTGTTTTAGAACTTGTTCAGGTGTGTGGATATTAAAATTACATTACCGAGACACATTCTTTGTCTCCAAAGAGAATGCAAGTTTGTATAGTATTTGATAGAAATTGAAAAATGAGCCTAGAATAAGAGTTCAAATAATGTGGAATTTAGAGATTTCCCCATAATCATTTTCCTCTGAATAAGTCATTTGCATCTCAGTCCTGCTGTATTGAGTTAACTAATCACCAAGAATGCCTGCACAAAGTAAGCCCGTGGATAAATTAGATGTATACCTTGGAGAAATATGAGAAGCTGAGTAATTTTATGCCATCACAGCCTCACGATACATTCAGCTTTGTTCTAAAAGGACTATTTTGTAGCTTATTAGGACTAGGAAAGGACATAGACTTAATAGTTACCAACTGATTACCCAGCGTGCATCTTTAAAAGATCTCCATGTTGAATGAATTCAGTCCTGTTTTGATGCCACTGTCCTGCTTATGGTTTCCCCTGCACATCTAGGGCATTTTCTTGTGTTTTGAAGTCCCCCCCCCTTCCTCCTTTCTCTGTCCTGTTTGCTATAGGAACACAGTGAAGTGAGCAGAAACAGGGTTTGCCTGTGTACTCTTGTTTCACATCCTTTGTTAAGTCAGTGATAGGTTAATTTTAATATTATTATTGTGAAAAAGAGGTTCAGGGAAATAGTTCTTAAAATGAATAATTTGAGATTTACTCATTTATAATTATAGTTACTAATTTCTGTAATGTTCACAGGTGTCTGTTTCCTTCTTTGTTCCTTCTCCTGCAGTGTAGAAAATCTCACATCTTGGGATTTACCAAAGCAGACTTTATAGGTTGAAGTATTCATTCTTTAAAACTAGTTAAATTGATATGATAGTTGCAATTTTAGACTGTATAGATCTTTGAAGATTTCATTTGGTATTCTGACATTTCATGAGAATAGCTTGCTTAACTCCAGTGGCTTTTAAATGTTGAGGCTTACTGTTAACTGTGATTTATATTTATTTCCAAAGGAACATATTGTTTTAAAACTTCCCTTCCCATTTATTTGATTTTTAAGGTTCTTCTTATATAATTGAGCACAGATTCCCCATTGAATAGATCTGTGAAGTTATTAACTTTAGAATAATTATCAGTTGTTTATCTAAATGCTTTAATTTTTATTAAGAAATATTTGAATCTAGGCAGAACATAGTTTACTTGGTATAGTCCCCGTTGCTCAGTAGAAACATTGCCTATTCATCTAGAGTAAAAACGTTCCTGTAACTGTGGAACTCTTGAGCAAGACAGATAACTAATGTTAGTTTCTTAGTTACAATAGGTTTTGATACTATCAAGTGTTCTCCGGAACCCTAATCCTATAGGTTCAAGGTCTCTACACATTGGAATTATGCTGTGTGATTAAAATTTTTTATTGAGGCAGGGCCTCTCTTTTTAGCCCAGGCCAGCCTTTAGCTCAGGATTCTCCTGCCTCTGCCTCCCAAAAGCTGGGATCACATATGTACACTATCATACCCATAGCATAATTATTTTTTAATTGTTCTCTATCACAGGTCTCTTAAAATGACTTAAAATAATTATTTTTGCAGTTTACACATTGGTATTTTGTAAAGACTGTTCATAATTGAGCATTAGCTAGAATTTTAATGTATATTAGGTCCATGACAAATAGTTATACTTTGGTGAAATCTTTACCTTGTATTAGTCTCAGTAATGATTTTGGCATTACTCCTTTTATAGATTTATTGGAATAAGATAATGTAACACGTAGCAGATGTTCAGTAAGTACTGTCCAGTGTGTATTCACCAGTGTAACTTTATTTTCAAGAGGATTGAAGTTAATCTTGATTCAGAAGTTCAGATTTGAAGATTTTAGAAATGTCTAAGTCATTAAAAGAAGTAGATATTAAATGGGATGCCATTTCAAGAGAATGTTTTTCAGTTTCGTAACTGCTAGTATCTAGCTTTTTTCTTTCCCTGCCTCCTTCCCTTCCTGTGCTAGGCATACTAAGGCGTGCACTCGGCTGAGTGCTGCACGCTGGCCAGCATCTGGTGTTTCACGTGATTGTTTTAGATGCCACAGCTCCGGGGCTCTCACCTTTCCCTGTAGCATTTCTCTTCCCTCTAATTGTGAAAACATTTAATAGATTTCGCCCTTAAGACTCTATCAGTATTGTTAACTATGCACAGATTTATTTAGAAAGCAGTTTCTTTTGGCCTTCTCATCTGTATTATCTAAGCTTGCTAATGGGTCATTTTTTAAAAATAGCATGACTGTTAGGTAAGAGGGGTTATGCGTTAGTGTGTCCTTGTGGAGTTGTCAGAATAATGGAGGAGTGAGTCTTGGGGTTTAATTTCCTTTCCTTACCCTTCCCAACAGTATATTTTCAATCGAAAGTTAACTCCATAATGAAATCTGAGCAAATTAAACTCAAGGAGTCCCATTCTACCGTCCCTCCCTCCTCATGCTTTTACAAGTGTGCTAAAGCATGTTTGAGATAATGGAGCCCGTAATGGTAGAGCCTGTTTCCAAGAGTCTCAGAGAAATGATGGCCTTATTTTGAATCTCTGCCTCAGTTTGGTGTGAGTTATGTTTATTACCTGTTGGCTGTAAGTTGGCCTTCTAAGAATAAGAGGAAAATCTTCTGTCATTTAGTGACTTAAAAACTGAACTTACCTTAAGAAACTACAAAGTAAATGCATAATTCTGTATGTTTCACTGTATATTATTACTTGAGAAATTGGATTGGTTAAATTAACTGATAGAGAATTAGAAATTAATTTGTTTTTACTTGGAGTTATCTCTCCAGATTTTGTCCTTGATGCTCTTTGTGAGAGAACGATTATTCTCTAAACTGTATTTTAGTTATAATTTCCTTTAAGTTTAGCAGCTCTACATATTTATGGATATAAGTGATATTTCAATATGTATATAAAATAGGCTCTAAATTTTAGGTATATTTGGCTGATTATCTGATTATATTTAAAGTAGGGTTGTATTTGACAAAATAGGCGATAAATTGGGCAGAATGCCTTCAGTGGTGGTAGAGGTCATGTCTATGCAGTCGCTGTAGGCTGCGTCTGTAGGCATTTAAGAAAATGATAATTGATTAAAAGCCATGTGAAAAGGGATGGCTAGCAGCATTATAAATTTCAAAGTAGTTATCAGGGTCCTATGCTGCTGTGGTACAATTAAGCCTTGAAGTTGCCACTAAAATACAGGAATGGGGAAGCCTTGGATCATTGTCTTTTAGATGGTTAACTTTGTATCGTTAATTAAACTTTTGAAAGTTGTGGGATAAATCAAATGCTTTTCTAGGGAAACAAGAAACAGTATTAATGAGCAACAACCCCATAATTATCCTTGTGAGTACATAACAGGGACACATTCATGTCTTTTCTTTGCGCAATAACTTTTACAAAGAAGTATTTTTTAACTGATCATTAATTTTATGACCACCGAAATGAGATGCAAAATTTATGCTGTTGTCATTGGCACAGGCTCAAGGCACCACGGACATTATGTGTGATTGTAATAGAATGGCTGCCAACTAATGACTCTGCAGACATTACACTCGAGCATGCTTTTCTTTTAGATGTCTGATTAGTCTGTAATGCTTTCAATTATGTCTGTAAATTGTATTGGATACGTTTACCTGATGCCCATTGTTGATTCGAGTTCACTATTTTATTACATAAACACACATTGAACATTTTCCATTTAATTTATAGAAGCCTTTGCAGGTATAGCTATAGATACTTCACCCTGGGGAGGAAAGATGCTGTGTGCTACTCAACAGCGACCCCTGTGTTCAGTTACAGAGCCTCAGAAAGGAACAGCCTTCCCCCTTGATTAGATGGGAAAATGGCTGGAAGACAAAATCAGAGGAGGGAGGTTAAAGGGATGGCCCATCTTTGCAATAAAGCCATGCTGAAAAGTAGTGTTCTTTTAGCTTAATGCAGTGTTAAAAAGTGAATACTCCGCACACAGGTACTGTATAGATTCCTGTACAATTGGAGCAGTTCCTGGGAGCAGAGGGTGGTGGTGTGGGGAAGACAGTCCCATAGCAGTATTTTCCCACAGCAATATTTCATTTAGCTTGTCTTTGATAAATACAAATATCACACTGACTTAAAACATCAATTCTTTCAATAAGGAAGCTGAAGACAATTTTGTTTTCATAACTAAAAGGTCTTCAACATGTCTGTGACAGATTTTTATAGAAAAAATTTTCTTACATCAAATGTTATTGATGTTATGGTTCTTATAATCTTTGTTATATATAACATATACATACAATATATATATTGGTATGTGAACTTATGCATATATGGTCACATACATATATATTAAAATAGATAATAGACATCAAAAATTAAACTCTTGATTTTTAAAACTATAAGGAAGTTTTGAATTTATCTGATCATTTTCATATAGAATGTGAGAGTTAAGCCCAAGTATCTGAATTCATGGATTACTTAACTTTATTGTTTTATGTAGTTATAGCACCTGGTATACCAAATGCTAAGTTCTGGTAATGTATATGAAACATTCTGATACCTTAAACATTCAGCAAGGTTTATTTTTTATTTTTTAGTGTGTAAAGTGTCTTCACAAAATTAATACAATAATTCTTACTTCGTTAAAAATAGGGCATAGCAGTGAAAAGTAACTGAAAATTCTGTGGTCTTTAGTATATATCCCATGTACTATCAGAACATGCTCAAAGTATTTTAGCAGCTTTTCATGAGGCTCCTTTTTATGTTTGTAATTAGCACTCTCTTCATAAGAGAAATAGTTTAATGTTCTGGAAAGTACCTTGAATATCCCAAGAAAGCTGAGATCTGAAGAGTTGGTAGCATCTGTATGCATTCCTTGGAATTCTAACTGGGGAAGAAATATTACCATATTTAGTGTATCAGTGACAGAATTGGTAACGATGATGAGATAGCTGTCTGTATCCTGCTCTTGTCTTTAGGAGGGATGCCACCATCTTTACGTTTTTGAAGATTAGGATGATGGTTGCTCATGGAATAGGAACATTATAAGGAAGTAGAAATTAGCATTTAGTTCTTAAATTATATAGACAATGTTGTGTTGAAAGAGGCAATGTCTATTCAAAATGTGCAGGAAAATAGGAAGCAGCCATCAAGAGGATGTCAGTGGATGGCACACACACACATCCCATTGGATGGATGTCAGGATGCACATACGCACATCATCAGATGAATGTCAGGACGCACACACACATCCTATTGGATGGATGTCAGGATGAACATACATATCCCATTGGATGGATGTCAGGATGCACACACACACATGTCATCAGATGGATGTCAGGACGCACACATACATCCCATTGGATGGATGTCAGAGGACGCATACACATCCCATTGGACGGATGCCAGAGTACTTATATATCCTTTTGGCAAAATTTCCTTCAACTGAAAACAGATAATTTTAGTTATTAACAAATAGCACACTGTTAAGCATATGTTTTCCTGTGTTGTTTAATTCATAAGAAAATAAGTGTATATAACTGGGCTTAGCAAATAGTTAATTTGTTTTTTTTTTTAAGTATTAAAATACTTTTTAACTAAGTACATGGGGAAAAAAATCCCAGAAGCTTTTATCATAGGGGTTAAATATGTAAAGCAAATAGATAAACAAACCCCTACAAACCAACCTAGGATTTGGGAACCAAATAGGGAACAGGCTGCCACTTGAAAACAGTGGCTTCCATACTACTGCATGAAAATGGGAAGGGTTTGTAGAGTACCGTGTTTGAATTTAGAGGGATTATATGAGTCTTAAGGCATTTTTCCCCTAATGAAGTTTGCTCTTGAAAATGTAACTATTTTTAATCTAATATGATCCTGTGGTGACTTTTAATGAAAGCAGCATTCATGTGGCTTTACGTAGTCACTTTCTCATTACGGTTTTTCAAGTTATTGAGGAGGTAAAGGGGATTACTTGAATTTTCTCTGTTGTGCTTTCCACTTTTCAGTTTTTGTTAGATTACCTTATTTGTCTTGTTTAATCTTTTTTTCTGTTTTTTGAATTTGTAGAAACCTTTTTTGATCTTGAAACTGGATCTTTCTGGGTCACAAGTAAGCAGTTGTCTGCTGACCTTTAAACATATTTACTAAGTCATATATATCATGATCCATATAAAATAAAGTCAAACCTGGTGTTACATAGTTCAGAGGATGGTTTGTTTTTTTTCCTGTTTCAGAAACTAAATTGAATGGTAAAACTGACTTCTTTTGACAGCGCACCATTATTTTCCATGGGCAAATCCTAAAAGGCATTTCTCTGATTCATTTATAGGAGATGCCGAGGAGGGGGATGAGTATGATGATCCCTTTGCTGGACCTCCAGACAGTGTTTCCTTAGCCTCAGAACGCTATGATAAGGACGACGATGGCCCCTCTGATGGTATGTGATGCTCTACCGTAGAATATACCTAGGCACTGTCATACAAGACCGCTGCATGCAGACCGTACAGGCCAGGGTTCCTCATCTCTAACAGAACCTTTCAGGAATGGAAGAGCTCTCTCTAGTGGTCCCAGGGAGGCTTCTTAAGTGTGTAGGTGCTTCTTCCTCTTCCCTTTCTTCTTTTGTAAAAGGAAATTCTCTCTAATAGAATTTTTAGGCAAGTGCTGGTATTGTTATGGGAAGGTTCCTAGTAACAGTTTGTTGGTTAATTTAATATTATCAGATTCTTGCTTAATATTTGATTGTGCCCTTTAATGATATTTTTGTATTATTTATTGTATAAATAATGAAAAAGATATTTGGTATATTTTTTCTTAAAACTTCATACAAAATGAGTTCGTAAAATATTAAATCAATTATTTCTACATTGCCTTCTCATATTGAGACAGGTTTTTTCTTTCCAAATGCCCTTTTACTACACATTTTCAGTTTTCTGATTACCACTTAAAGTTGCACCATATTATGCATTAATAGTATGGTGTATGGTGTTAATCGAATTAGTAATTGAGTTGATTATTTATATTTTAGTGATTTTTAAAATCTATGGACTGTTGTTAGAGTTATGAATCTTATTTTTAGGATACAGGAATTGCCTCCTTTTTTATAGTCAAGTGAATCTATATTCTGGAAACCTCATAAGAGTGATCTGTAGTTATAAATTAAAAATGCACACCAGTGCGTTGGCTGTGCATATTAATCTGTGCCACTCGTGGTCTCACATAGGCATAGAAATGAAGGATGATTTTTGCCACCATATGATGATCAAACTGTGCAGCTCCGTCTCTAAGTACAGTTGCTGAATGAAAATGTGCGTCCTGCCTCAGAACACTCCACATTCTGTGTTATCCAGATCATTCCCTTTGGAAACATAAATTGCTTTTATGAGGTATAAAATTATGTCTATTGCAGAACAGGGATAAGTCAAGTGCATGCATAAGTGATAAACATTCTAACCACTGACTCAGAACAAAACACCCTTTTTTATATCCAGAACTTTGTCCAATGTGTAGCAGTGATAATCGAATCCATTTTCTGTTAACTTTTCATTTAATTTCTGCTTTTAAAGGGAGAGTGTTTCCTGTCTTCTGTCTTTTACAAAGATCCACATTTCTTTTCACCCACACTTGCTGTCCATAACTAAACATCACCCTTTCTGTCCTCATCTTTAGCATTTTATAATTGGTTAAATAATATTTTCAGGCAAAATAATGAATTATTGTTTAAGTTGTACTATTTTAAGACTCATTACAATGATTTGTTTTGCTTCTCTGTAAAATGTGTGTGTGTGCATACATGTATGTGTCTGCACATACACACAGAGTGTTTATATTCAAAAGACTAAATGTGTTGACGATATTCATCATGTCGATTTATCAAGTTCTCAAAAATAATAATATATAGGGGCCATTATGTTGAATATAAAACATCTGCAACTTAAAAATACAATCCAACAGTATATAGAAATACTCTAATGAATTTTAGATAAGTGAGTTGTTATTGAATTATGGAATACTTTTATGATTATTGTCTTCTTTCTTAAAAATAAATAATTTTGGGGGATAGTGAGATGGCCCAGTAGGTAAAGGTGCTTGCTGCCAAGCCTGAAGACCTGAGTTCCATCCCCAGGACTCACATGGTTGAAAGAGAACCAATTCCCACAAGCTGATCTCCAACCTCCTTATGAGTACTGTGGTACATGCATGCACCACTCTCGTAAACAAATAAATGTAAAGCAAATTTAAAAAATTATCATTCATGTGCTTTCAGAATCAAAATATAGAAGAAATGGATTGATATGAAAACCTGTTAAAAGATATTTAATGGCATGTTTATGTGTAGCACCAGTTTTTTGTTAAATATCTGTGCTTATTTACTAGAGCTCTAGCAATTCTTAAGCGGATTAGACATTCTGCTTTTATTATGATTCATTTTGGTATGTCAGTAATAGGATTGCAGCAGCCTTACATTTTCTTGCTACATGGTAGGCGAATTTTTAGACAGCTACTGGACATTTATGCCAACATATCATCTCATTAGTTTGCTTTTTAAAGCAGCTTAGATTTTGTCTGTGTTCTCTTTGATTTGTGGAGTATAATTTCCTTTACACGATCAGTCTAATGATGTGCTAATTACAAAAATGCATTTAATAATAACTATAGCTAGTTCAGCCTTTGTCAAGTCAGGTTGTAATTTTGTCCTTTTGACTTTTACCTTATGGTAGGCACTAGCAGTATCTGAATGTTGATGGATTATAAACTCTAAGCATGATAATGTATTTTTCATAGGTTAATGTAATTTTCAAGGTATCGCAAAGGTCAAACCTGCACATCTCTGAATTCTAAGACTGCCTTTCCCTTTAATATTTCTTTTTCTCTGTTCCTCTGGTTCAAAAGTTCACCCAGTTCCCAAATGGCCACCTAATTTTCCAGTTATTCCCTCAAGCCATATGTGTTTTGGTTTCTTTATGGTTTATTAGGTACTGTAGGAAAGTAGCATAAGTTATATCTTCTAATGAAATTCAAACACACTTCAGTGATGCTTCGACTTGATGGCTGCTAGCAATTAAATCACAGCCATGGAGAAAAACGCATGGTCTCACCAAGTCCAGACACCCTATCGACACTGAATGGGCTGAAACAGAAGCAAAAACAAGATCTTCAAACCCTGCCAGACATGCTGTTTCCAGCCTGCCTGCTTTTTTTGTTGTTGTTGTTTGGTGGTTTGTTTTTTTTTTTATTGGCCAGCTGCCTGATGGATAGCAAAATCATAACTTGCTGCGTGCTAACAGGCAGAGTTCACATGTAGGTTATTGAGAGCTGATAAAGGGTTAGATGGAGTTTTGATTTTCGCATTGGACCTTGCTACACCAGATTAATGGAATTTCAATGAGAGACCAGAGAAGCCACAGCTTTGTCAGAGAAACAGATGGAGATTCTATAGTCACGTCTGCTCATTAATAGTAGTTGCGTGAAAGGTGCTCTTTCCTCTATACAAACGAGTTGATATAATTGATTTTTGAGTGGTACATTGAAAAAAAAGCACTTTATTGATGACTAGACTTGTAGCATAAATAGTGACAGATTCTTATATAGTTTGTAACATAAAGATGTACTTTGTGATTTTCTCTCTTTGGAAACACATTTTACTTTTATTTATTTATTTTTTTTAAAAGAGAAATGTATCTTGAGACCAGCAGCTAAAAAGGAGGAAATGCCATGCTAAAAAAAGAATAACAGGCTATGTTTTATTTATAAATGATCGCATGGCTGCTATCAGAGCTGCATTTTGATATGGTAACATCCAAAAGAGAGCAGTTTCTCTTTATGAGCTTCTTGTCTTTCTTTATTGGAAGATCAAAGATACAAGTTAATGATTGTTTGGTATCATTGTAGATTACTCTTACAAGTTTAATCTAATCCTGTGGCTGGAGATATGCTGGGGTGCTAATATATACATTCAGTGATCAGATAAAGTTAGAAATAATTAGGCCAAAAGCTTCAAGGGTTCTCCTTATTGAACACACAGTGCGGTGTTTGTGCGCTGAAGTAGTGCGTGTACAGTGGCTGTTAGTCACTGTACAGTGACTGAGTTTCCACGCTCTGCGTTGAGGCTGTTTTTCATTTACTTTCATTGTTTGTGAAAGGAGGCCTCTAACCAGACGGCATCACAGCAGCTCTCCGAGGGGGTGGAAGAATTCACTAGGCTGGAGGACACATATTGGCTCTGCCTGTCAATGATAGGGCGAAGGGTCCCCGTGGGCATCTGTTACAAATCTGAGTGAGGGCTGGACCATAATCTCTTCATGGATAAGATTCTGGAACCTCTAGGGTGAGAATGTAGGGAAGCTAAGAGAGGAATCTCTGTGTGCCTCTTCCTAATTAGAATTCCTGGTAAAATGGACGATGGAGAGCCCTGAGCAGGGGCCACTCTGAGCATATGCACTCATATGTGCTAATATTTGTCTAGGAAAAGGTCTGTTCCTTAAAACTTGGAATAGAAAATAAGAAAATGGCTCAACTATTTTGGTCATAATTTATGACAGCAAATTTCATTTTCTTCTTTTTTCATAAACCGTCCCTTAAGAAGCTGAAGTATATAAAAATGATAAAACATGCATGCTACTTGTTCTAAAAGATTGCTTAAAAAAGTGATGTTCTGGGCCAGCAAGATTGCTCAGTAGTTAAGGCACTTGCTGCCAAGCCTGATTATCTGAGTTTGATCCTAGGAATCCACATGGTGGAGATACCTGATTGCTATGAATTGTTTTCTGACCTCACAGGTGCCGAGGCGCTCATGCGTGTACACATGCACACAACTGTAATTAAAGGTTTTTAAAGGATCTATGTAGGATTGTATAAATGATGAACTTTCACATTCATTTAACAACGTGAGCTTCGATGTAAACCCATCTGCATGCACAGCATCAGTTGTATGACACTTTTGAGGACAACCTTTGTCCACATGAGAATCAGTTGCAGCACTAGTCAGTTCTTATAAAAGTCAAGCAGTAGTTGCTGTACTCTTTTCAGGGTGTCCCTAGACTATGAAACAATGTTTATAACTAGTAGAAAATTTCTTTAAGATAGCTGTTTAGGTTTTTGTTTTGTTTTGTTTTTACCATAGTACATGTGCTTTTGATATCTAAAACTGTATTTTTTTATGAATATGAGAATTTAGTGATCAGCTGGGGATTGAACCAAGGACTTTAAGTATGTGACTAGCATTGCTTGTCTCCTAAGAGGTTGACTTTTAGCTTGAACCTATCCTGTGTATGTAATACATATTAATATTTTATTATGTTTAAATTTTTGTTCTTTCAGTATTTAAAATTACTAGATTGTATTGTTTCTTTAGCAACATAGGAACAGTGATCATTTTAGTTATTTCTCTTATATGCATAGAACAATTTTAAGCATTGGTAGAAGGGAAGGGACTGTAGTTTGGCTACATATCTTACAGGACATTGTTAAGTAAAAGACATAATTTTGTTTAGAAATTATTTATTTGTGTCTATTTAGGGGTAGGGTGTATGCCATGCATGGCGTGGAGGCCGGAGTAGCTCTCTCTTTCTACCATATGGGCTCCAGGGATTGAGCTCTGGTCAACAGCATTGGAAGGAAGTGTCCCTTCCCATTGAGCCTTCTCCCCGGCCCTAGAGGATATCTTTTTAACCCCAAAGACATAGATTGTGTGACTGGCGTTGAAAGCACACAGATGTGTAATATTTTTATGGTACAAAGTATGAGTGGATAAAAACAAATGTCAATAAAAACCATTTTTTCTCAGGCTGGGGAGATGGCTCAGTGATTAAACATTTGGCCATGCAAGCATGTGGACAGGAGTTTGGACACCCACAATTCTTCTAAATGCCAGGTGCTGTAATGGCCTGCCTGTAATTCCAGCCTGGAAAGGAAGGCAGAGGTGGGATCCCCAGAGCAGGATCATGACAGGACTAATCTATCAGCATTGAGCTTTGAGTTTGCTTTAGAGATTCTGAATAGGGTAGAAGACTGCAGGAAGGTGATTCCTGATAGTAACATTGGGCTGACACACACACAATGGATAAAAGAAAAAGAACGTTTTTCTAAGTTTTTACGCTATTTAATGGGACACATTATCAAACTAAAACAAAGTGGGTGAATGATTGTAGCAAGATAGGTTAAGTAAGAAAGATCGCAAAGTTGGAAAGCTCAGCATTACAAAAAAATCCATTTTTAATTCAACAAATAAGCAGTTATTTGCACCATACATGAAGAAAAGAACAATGAAGGATATATATATAATTGAGATGAGAAGAGGTGATAATCACCTAAAATAATGTCATTGACAATCCAGATTAAGGAAGATTCCAAAGATAGTAAATACTATTTATTAACAATATTCCATTGATTTGATCTATGCCAAGGCACGTAATTGCTTCCATTGATTTTACCTTCTAATTTGTTGACTGGATTGGTCATACATTTCAGTATCATGGCAGATAAACCCAAGTATTAACTTTATGCCTTGTTGTTCAGTAAATTTCTTGGGATCTTTTTTTTTTTTTTGTTTTGTTTTTTTGTTTTTTCGAGACAGGGTTTCTCTGTGGCTTTGGAGTCTGTCCTGGAACTAGCTCTGTAGACCAGGCTGGTCTCGAACTCACAGAGATCCGCCTGCCTCTGCCTCCCGAGTGCTGGGATTAAAGGCGTGCGCCACCATCGCCCGGCTCTTGGGATCTTGAAGTTTGCTGGTGACAGTGGGAAAAGATATGGAAAAGAACTTTTGTGGTGAAAGGGGAAACCAGCTTTCATGCGCAAGATGATTCCATGGTCGAGCACACATCACTTGTCTGCCGGGGACTTTCTTTTCTGGTTGCATAATGAAGTGCTTAGAGCTAGAGCTTGCTTTAGAACTCCGTGGAGCACCAGATGCTTTTGTCAACACTGCAGAGTTAGTAACTGGAGGTAGCACTGGGATGCTTTGCCTGGGGCTATCTGGGTAATAAAGAGGTGAGGTTGAAGAGGAAGCAGTGATGGAGATCTTCAGGTAGGCCATGGCTTACTGGAAGAACTGAATGGGCCGTTAAAGAGTTTGCCTTTGGTTTGGTGGTCATCAAGAGAACCCAGAAAAAAATCTGTTGATGTGATGATTGCAAATACCAGGGATATTGTCTTGGCAACATCAAATGCCTGTTGAATTAAGTCAAAGAACTCTCTAACAGCAAGCTCACTTTGGTACATTATTTATATTTAATCTTAACAGCATCTTTATGGGATAGATAATACTATTGCTATCTAGTAGTCAAGGGAACACAGGGAAAGGGAAGTTATGGGATTTGCCCAAAGCCTTGTACTGAGTGGCAGCCTAGAATTCGAATCCATGTCTCTTTGACACAAAAATCATTTGTATTTGCACAGCCATTCCCCTTTCTTCTTTCCAAGCTAGGCTGATGCTGCTTTTGTTTTAGGGGCTATGGTGGAGAGCCAGGGTAGAGTAGTGCATAGCTGCTGAAAGAGAAGGGTGTAGTGGGAGCTGCGGACTGTGTTCCTGCCGTCCCAGCTCCTGGTCACCTGGCTAGCTTATGCCCCGAAATAACAACACACAAACTGTATTCTTTTAAACACTGCTTGGCCCATTAGCTCTAGCCTTTGCTGGCTAATTCTCATATCCCGATCAACCCATCTCTAATAATCTGTGTAGCATCAGTCTTACCGGGAAAGATTCAGCATGTCTGACCTGGTGGCTTGTTTCATTGTGTCTGCCCTGGCGATGAGCTGCATGGCGTCTGGCTCTGAGAGGAGCTGCCCTGCATCTGAGCTCACTTCCTCTTCCTCCCAGCATTCTGTTCTGTTTACTCCACCCACCTATGTTCTAACCTATGAGGGCCAAGCAGTTTCTTTTTTAATTAACCAATCACCTTCCTCCATCATTTCCCCTTTTTCTGTTTAAACAAAAAAAAAAAGGAAGGCTTTAACTTTAACATAGCAAAATTACATATAACAAAACAGTTATCAAGTAAAAATTACAATATTACATCTATTTTATCTTTATCATAACTAAGGAAAACTATAACTAACTATTCTTCAACTCCATCAAAGACTCCAGAAAGATACAATATTACCTAAGCAAACAAGAAATAAGCAACTTCCAAACTCTAGAAATGACAGAGACATCTCGCTGCCTGGACAGTCACCCAAAGTTTCTCTGTACCGTTGGGGCATCCATCTTTGGCCTACAGGCCTGTGGTATCCAGCAGACATTTCCATGAAGCAGGAAAATTCAAAGGCAGTTCAGTCACTATCTGCTGTGTCCTGCAGAATGTCTTGCAGACTCTTTCATGAATCAGGAACCCCGAAAGATCATCTCACCTTTAGGCAAGTTCAGCAGTCCTCTCTCTGCGGGTTCTTTGTGTCCAGTTTATGCAACAGTCCAGGCAAGAGCAGTTTCTTGCCCAAATGGCTATCAAACTCCATAAGGATCCTCTTCGATGTCCATCTTCTTCTTGAGTGTCTCATTGTTATGAAAAGTCCTAAGTTATTAAAACATTAAATAGCATATTCCGTAGTCTTTGAAAGATATGAAGAATGTCTATCTAAAATATATCTATGTACATCTAGAAAATCTAACATGACTACAAACTTGACTATTATAGATGATTATCCATTAACAACCTATATACATTACATTTTTTTTTTTTTTTTTTTTGGTTTTTCGAGACAGGGTTTCTCTGTGGTTTTGGAGCCTGTCCTGGAACTAGCTCTTGTAGACCAGGCTGGTCTCGAACTCACAGAGATCCTCCTGCCTCTGCCTCCCAAGTGCTGGGATTAAAGGCGTGCGCCACCACGCCCGGCTTATACATTACATTTTTACACGAACTACACAATCACAATACCTTAATCAATATCAGAAATACATATACATATAACAAGATTGACCTTAAATTTATATCAATAAACCAAGATTCATATCAATGCAAATTACATCTATATCATCTCCCTCTTTAAATGTAAAAGAACATTTATAAACAATATTTGGGAACATGGGCACAGTTTTTTCTCTCCAAACTGTTTCCTGCTGAATGGGGGTGCTGTCATTCAGGTCTTTTATGGGATAACCTGTCTGCTAGGTTCATCTCACTTGGCAGTTGAGCGAAGCAATTTTTTAAGGGTGTTCACAGCAATCCTTCAGGAGGGCGTGGTCTATCATATTGGGATCGAAGAAACAATCCATAGAGTCTCATTCTCTGTGAAAACAAAAGGAGAATCTCTTTTCCAAAGTATCATATCCTTAGATCCAAATTCTGAAGTCAAGGTATTTTCAAAATATCTATGTTGGATTAGTTCAGTAGCATTTATAAACAAATATCTTTTAGCAGCTGTTGCTCCTTCCTCAGCATTCAAACAATTCAAACAGAGCATAATAGCATATAGTATCAAGATTCTCATTGCATTTTCCATCTTTGTGTGGCTTTGTTTTAATCTCTATTTCGTTTATTTTTACTTATATTTTATATTCTCTGTATATATTTGTCCTGGAATAACTCTGTAGACCAGGCTGTCCTTGAACTCTCAGAGATCCGTCTGTCTCTGCCTCCTAGGCATTGGGATTAAAGGTGTGTACTGCCATACCTTGAAGTCACTGAGGTCAATCTCCCTCTGCCTCCCAAGTGTTGGGGTTAAAGGTGTGTACTACCACACCCAACTACTTCCTTATTTTTGTTTTTTTACTTTTAAGAACTTTAACTTTTAGCCTGCATATATTTTTAAACACACTGTAAATCATTTAAAGTTTTCTTTGTCTTTGAATCTCTCTTTACTATATATCTCTCTTTTTCTGACCACATGAGTCTTTAATTTACCAAGCAATATCAGTAGGACGAAAGCCATGGCTTCGACGGCTGGATCCAGCTTATTCCTTAGCTTTCTGCCATTCCAACCATGTGGCTGAAGTACCCGCCAGAGCCCTGTTCATCACCACAACTCTACAATGTTTCAAGGTCCTTGCCAGCAAGCAAGCTGCAGCAGTATTAAGCAACACTCAAAAGCTCCATAGTCAGGACCCCCTGCTTGAAAGTCAGAGTTTGCCCTGGCTGGACGGCCCACAAAGCCGGCATTTTAAAACAGCACAACTTTTTTCCTGCTATGGCTGAAAACAAACAAGCATGCAGTCAGTTTTTATCAATACCATTTAAGTGTTTCGTGGCAGGACCTCTTAATGAGCTGCAGGGTTTTGCAGCTAAAGCTGAGTCAGGAAGCCTTTCTTAGATGAGAGCGCTTGCTTGCCTCTAGCAAGCGGAGCAGACCCAAGAAATTGCTGCTACCACATCGGGCACCATTCTGTAGTGGGAGCTGCGGGCTGTGTTCCTGCCGCCCCAGCTCCTGGTCGCCTGGCTAGCTTATGCCCCGAAATAACAACACACAAACTGTATTCTTTTAAACACTGCTTGGCCCATTAGCTCTAGCCCTTGCTGGCTAATTCTTATATCCCGATCAACCCATCTCTAATAATCTGTGTAGCATCAGTCTTACCGGGAAAGATTCAGCATGTCTGACCTGGCGGCTTGCTTCATTGCGTCTGCCCTGGCGATGAGCTGCATGGCATCTGGCTCTGAGAGGAGCTGCCCTGCATCTGAGCTCACTTCCTCTTCCTCCCAGCATTCTGTTCTGTTTACTCCACCCACCTATGTTCTAACCTATGAGGGCCAAGCAGTTTCTTTTTTAATTAACCAATCACCTTCCTCCATCAGAAGGGAGTTTCCTATCAGTCCCTTCTCAGTGTGTCTTCAGCAATCCTACAGCAGCAGTATCACGGAGGAGCCTGGAAGAGCTGCTGTCCCCACCGAATCTACTGATCCTGGAGTAGCTCTTTAACTCTATCCCCAGGTATGCATTAAAGTGTGAGAACTGTGTTTGTCTTAGGGTGGCTATTGCTGTGAAGAGAAACCATGGTCACAGCAACTCTCAGAAAGGAAAACATTGCACTGGGACTGGTTTACAGTTCAGAGTTTGGTCCATTATCGTCATGGAGGGAAGGATGGCAACATGCATGCAGACATGGTGCTGGAGAAGTAGTTGAGAATTCTACATCTGGATCCATAAGCAGCAGGAAGTGAGAGAGACCTTGGGTCTGGCTTGAGCATCTGAAACCTCAAAGTCCACCCCTAGTGACACACTTCTTCCAACAAGACCACACCCACTTGAAGGCCATACCTCGTAGCAGTGCCACTCCCTATGATCCTATGGGGCCATTTTCATTCAGACCACCCAGTGTTGTATAGGTATTTGTTATACTGATTTTTGTCATTGAAAAGAAATGCAGTTAAGGGGCTTTATGTGTACATGTGACCTGGCATCTCTATAGGTAAAAACATTCCTCTGTGCACCCACCTACCTATGCTCCCAGTACATTTTTGGTCACTTGAACCCTTAGAAAAAAAGCTGTGTTTCTTTAGCTACATGAAGCCACTTCCCCCATTTTGAGACAAAACCTCACTATGTAGCCCTGGCTGGCCTTGAACTCATGATCCTCCTGCCTCTGTTTCCCAGGTTCTAGGATTCCAAGTGCTGCTATGCCTGGTGTAGTTCCATTTTTGAACTGCTTTTCCAGAGCCTCTTTTTTATTCAGTTACAGAGTTATGTAAATATTTTTCAGTAATGTTGGAACATCTTCATCACCACAAAAGGAAACCCTGTGCCATGAGTGGACACTGTCCAGCCTGGTCTCCTCCCTTACCCTCCTGGGTCTAGTTAGTCATAAATGTGTTTTATTATTTCTATGCAGTTTTCTAATGTGAATAATTCATATGAATGCAGTTGTGTAACATGTGGCTTCCTTTTCTTAACAGTGTTGTCAAGGCTCCTGCCTGCTGCCGCGGGTGTCAGTTATCCATCCCCTGTTTGGCCCTGAGCTAGATCACCGTGTGCACACCACTGTTGTTTGTTCACCAGTCAGTGGACATCTGAGTTGTTTCCTCTCTTTTGCTGTTATGAATAGCATTTCTGTGAATAGCTGAATGACTTTTTGTATGCATGCGTGCTTGCCTTTCTCTGAGGATATACGTAAAGTAACTTATACATGTAGATTTATTTGTTTTTTTTTTTAATTGCCAGACTTTTCCCAAATGATTGTACCGCTTTCTTTGTCTCCCAGCAGTGTATGAGGCTCTTGCTTTCCCTCCAACTGCCCTACAGTTGTTAGTATCTTTTTGTTTGTTTGTTTTTATTTTTGAGGCAGGGTCTCTCAACACAGTGCTGGCTGCCTTACTCACTTTGTAGACTAGATTGACCTTGAACTCAGAGCCGACAGTCTCCCTTTATCTTCAGAGCTCTGGATTTAAAGGCTTGGGACCCCACTCCGGGCCCACGTGATTGCAGCATTCTTAGTGGAAGTAAAGAACTGTTTCATTGTAGTTTGGTTTGCTTTCTCTTCTGGTGACTACTGATGTGGACTAGCCTTTCTTGCATTTGTTGGCCATTTGTATGTCTTTGATAAATGCCGATCATGTTACTTTCTCACTTTCAAAAATAGGTTGTTCTTTTATTGCCAAGTTCTGGGTTGTTTATATTGTTTTTCCTGAGAGGTAAAAATTTATTGATTTCTATATTTTTAAAATACTAGTCCTGTATGTATGTGTATGTGTGTATGTATATATATATATATATATATATATATATATATATATATATATATATGCTCTGAAAATATTGTATTTAAATCTTGGATTGACAATTCACTTTCTTGTTGATATAGTTGGGACATAAGTTTTTTATTTATTTATTTATTTTGAGACATGTTTTCTCTGTGTGGCCTTGGCTGTCTTGGAACTTGCTCTGTAGGCCAGGCTGGCCTCGAACTCACAGAGATCCGCCTGTCTCTATCTCCTGAGTGCTGGGATTAAAAGTGTGTGCCACCACTGCTTGGTGAATTTTGAAATTTTTAATGAAGTTTAATTTATCTGTTTGCCTGTATTATTTATGCATTTAGTGTCATGCCTAGGAAATCTAATAGACTTTTAACGTGTTACTTGTTTTTAAAAAAGATTTTCTTGACTTGAGGCTAAAGTGATTTACTGAAACACTGAGTTCTGCTGTAAGAGACTGTAGGGCTGTAAATAATCCCTGCTTTCCCGTGTGCTTTATATCACTGCTCTCATTTCTAGAATTGTCATGTTTGTGACTTGTCAAAGCAACTGTTTGCTGCATTACAAATATAAACACAAGGTTCCTGTACTTCTGTTTTACTTGGATACTTTATTTCTGAGAGCATGTAGTCTGCAGATTGTGTGGCAAACGTAGTGTTTCTCTGGGCAAGGTGTTGTCATGCTCTATTACAGAGGCATACTGGAATCATAATTTTGAAAAAGTTGTTGCTGCCTTTAACTTTCAAAAAAGAAAGTAAGTTTGACTTTTTGTACTGATCTTTTCATCCTTGTAAGGATGCGGAGGTGTCTCCTTCAATCACCAGTTATCAAGCTGAGCAAGCTTGTCAGGGAAGGGACCTGTGACATAGAAACGTAATGGGAATTTGCTGGGATATCACTGTTCAGTGTGTGGTCTGAAGGCTGGACCTGCTCTGTGAGCTGCATGTGACAATGTAGATAGAACAATCCAGAGTGAGCAGCAGAAGCATTACCAGCAGTGTAACATCCGTTTCATCTAAGTGCATAACCACCCCTGCCCTAGTAACTGATGTTTATTGGTTCACAAAAGTGTTAGTTTGTGATTTTAGGAAAAGAGGTGGGAAACTAGTCTCAGAGAGGATTATCACAAGAATGCTAAAATATTAAATTCTTCTTTTTTTTTTGAGTTCTGTCTCTTTTTCTGTGTTTTCTCTCATAGTCATAATTATGTTTCAATTTAAATATGAAGTTTATTTTCACTGTGGAAAAACTTTAGGGATTGTAATTTCACATTTATTGTCAAATATATATTCAGGTTCCAAAGTTATAATTAGATATTTAATTATATTTTCATATGAAAGCCAAGGGATGGGGAGTCTCAAAGCTTTTCATTTGCAGCATCTAGAGAAAAAGATAATGTTAATTTGAATGTCATCTAGTTCTTTTTCCTACCTATACAGAAGCATAAAGCATCATACTTAGAGATGGTCAGAAAGTAGTTTCTTCTCAGTGGCGTGGTTTTGCTCCAGTGTGTGTGACTGTCTGCAGAAGCTCCTCCCTACTTCCTAATACTGCTTGTGAGCTGTTCTCTTTTGAACCTCTTCATCACTTTCTTTAACACTAACAGAGGTTAATAAAAATAATATTTTAATATCAAGAACTAGCAAAATGTTTTACCATGGGGAAAAGAAATACAAATACATTTCTTTCATTGAATAGGACTTGTTTTGGTATTGGTACCCTGGGACCTATTTCCTGGAATATATGTATGCTGCAAACATCTAATATGCTTAGAATAGGATTTCTTTTCTAAAAGAAAATATGCCTTAGAAGAGATAAGGAATTGATTTTTTAAAAAATATAGGTAGTAAGAAAAAGTAACAGTGTTGTACATTTTAGGCAGAGTGTTATATGGAATAAAAGTTTAATTCAGTAGGTTTTACTGTAAGGGTAGGCTGAGGAGAGTAAGATGATTAATAAAATATCCCACTGACTTTAAAGACCAAAAAGCAAACATAATTCTGTATTATTTTATTCATGAGAGAAGGATACACTTGGGATTTTGCTTCATACCTACCTAGATCCAGGTAGGAACTCGGTTGTGGTAAACGTTCTGATTCACATCCTGCTTTTCTAGATCTAACTTCCTGTAGGAGACTGTTCCCATAGGATGTTGTAGCAAAAATCATCTCTAACAGCCTCCAACAGCTTCTTAGATATTTTCTACTAGCTTACCAGTTCCAAGCAAAGAGAAATCTCTCAACTGCTATTGTTGAAGTCTATGCCTTGGCTTCTGTGTTAAATTTGAGTCCATATCTATGGTGTGTTTGTATGTGGTATGCTTTAATGGGCCGGGACTGGGTCAGTGTCCCATTTCAGCCCAGCAGGAACTGCATGAGGAACTGGGAGAGGTACCATCGTTAGAAGGAAAACTGAGACACTCTTAAGCAAAGAAGCAGCAGTTCAGAGCAGGCAGAACCAAAAATCTGCTCTGGGGTAGACATCTGAAAGAATAGCTAAACAGAGAGGTTGTCAAAGCTGTGCAGAGAAGAGAACCGTGACCGAGGTAGATGGTGCACAGCTCTTTCATGCTTAGTCAGCAGTGTGTCTTTCAAGCTCTTCAGAGAATATTGTTTCTGAAGCAGTGGCGTAGAATAATGTTATATGCGAAAATTATAAATGACTTATATAGGGAGTAGCTGGAGGCAAAAGAAAAAAGTAAGGCTGTCTAGACTGATTCATTTTGCGTCTGTATGGGCACATATGTGTGTATGTATGTACTGCCCTCCTGCACATTCAGTCTGGGGCCCCGAAAGCATGTGACAAGGGCTCGGCTGAGCTCCTCCCCGGCCTGGCTATTTTTGTGAAACCTTCAGACCTTCCCTGAGGGCCGGCTTTCAGTTTGGCCATGCTTGTTTGCTTTTTACACTTCATATCACAGCACTAGCCTGTAGTGCCAGTGCTAAGAGGCAGGAAGGTTGCCCTAAGTTCATGGCCAGCTAGGGCTGTTTGAGCTAGACCCTGCTCAACAAAACAAAACAGGAAGACAACTGAACTGCTGTTTGGCTGTTTTTCTCTTTCTAGCAGTATGTGGTGGGAAGCATCACTCTTAGCTTTTGGCACTGACACAAATGCAGAACTGTGGCAATTAGAGATAAATTAAATTAGAATTTTAGACTATTCTGAATGTGATCGATCCTGATTAGGATTGCTGTCTGTTTGTTTATTTTATGTGTCTGAGGGTTTTACCTGCTGTGTTCACCACCTAAGTGCCTGGTGCCCGCGTAGCTTAGAAGAAAGGTTGGGAACAGTGTGGGTGCCAGGAACTGAACCTGGCTTCTCTGCAAGGGCAGCAGGTGAGCTCTGCTGACAGCTCTCCAGCCTCTAGGACTGCTTTTGATTTTATTTTTCCAATTTATATTGTTTTCTGAAATCAACCGAGGCATCAAAAGATCCAAAGACACATATATTATACCAAGGTCAAAGTGAGGTAGGAGATGAGGGGCAGGGAGTGGCAGAACTTGGGAGGCGGGTCAGTTTCCATGGCTTCACTGTACCCCATAGGACTCCAGCTCTGCAAGGAGGGGAGCTGCTTGCTTGGCCTTGAGGTTTCTATGAGTCAATGCAAAGATAGAAAACTGATCTAGTATATTATTTTTAGTGTTCTTTGCATAAAAATAAATCAGTAATTCAAAAGAGATATAGCTCTTAGTAGGACCAGGATCAAGTGAAATTCTTGTAAGGAAGCTTAAAAAAATGGTGCCATGTTTAGGGCTGTCATGAAGGTTTCATAGTAGATAAAATTCTCGGGTCAGTAACACTTGGAGTTTCTTCTTAAAAGGCCCATTAGCTCAAATATGAAGCAGAACAGTGTAGGACAATCAGGGGCTTGGCTTCTATAAGCCATGGGACAAGTCTGATGAGTCACTATTTATATACAGACGATTTCTTAAAATGGAGCACAGCTAAGCTATTTTTTTTACATGTTCTCTTCGCTTGTTTTCGGGTCACAGCAGCAGCATTAAGAATAGTTGTGCCCCTCACAGTGATATTTTGGTAAATGATGGACCACATATATGATGGTGCTGTAGGAGGGTATTGCCTAGCGACACGATAGCTGTCTTAGTTTATGTGAGTATTCCTCTCATGCTTACAAAACAATGGAATGGCATAGTGACATTTTCTGTCATGATAATCCTGACTTTTAAGCCACGCACAATGATAATCACAACAAACACCATATGTCTCACAATGCTTAGAGCGTTTCTTGTCTGATCCTCTACTGAAAAGATTTGTAAATTCTTAGCTAGGGGTGGTGCACACACACTTCATCCTGGCACTCATGAACTCAGAGGCAGGTGGGTCCTTGTGATTGTGAATTCGTGGCCAGCCTGGTCTACAGAGCTAATTCCAGGACAGGCTCCAAAACTACAGAGAAACCCTGTCTCGAAAAACCAAAAAAAACAAACAGATTTGTAAATTCTTGGCCTAGAAATACAACTCTCTGATGATTTGGTTTGGAGTTAAGACAGTATAAGAGTGTAGGACAGAGGTCTCAAACTGGTTAGGCCATGTTCCAAATTCAGTTTAAAGGTATAGCTTATTTGGCCAAATCATGATTTCATTTTTTTTTTTTTTTTGGAAATTTGTGTCGATGCACTAAAAATTCCTCTTAGAAAAAAGAACAAAGTGGTGGCTCTGAGTTTGTACTGTATTATTATTTCTTTTTAGATGTCTTTCCAGCACTTATCCTCCCGTGCTCCACTACCTCTCAGCCCTTGTTCTCTTATTCCAAGTTGGGAAAACAGTTGTGTTGCTCATACATCATCTGTGTTCATATATACCTCTTTTTATAGTACCGGACAGCAGAGAAATTTGGGATGTGTTTTCTGAGCACTGACTACAATGTCGTTTTGGGTTGCTACTGAGAGGCAGATCATACATCTTATTTTAGCCAGAAGAACTGGAGGAAGGGCCTTTTGACTCCTGAGAGGATGAGTGGCTTAACAAGGCTTGTGTCTGCATGGAGGACTAGCTTGCTTTGTGTGAGAGTGGCCTACAGGGTTTGGAGGCCGTCTCGGTGTTCCTCAGAAGATGATTCCAGTTCTTTCTCAGCAGAGACAAAGAGGTACTTGTGACCACGTGACATCTATCTTATGTCTTTCAGTTTGGATCACCAGTTGTTTTATTTATCAAAAGTCATAATTGGTTAAATTACCACCAAATAAATAAAGAATGAAGATTGATGAAGAAATATGAGCTAAAATAAGGAGAGGCCAGGGTTGTGAGGAATGAATCAGAAGACAAATAATACTGGACTAGGCTATGGCACAGTGGTAGGGTGCTTTGCTAACAGTATGAGGACCTAAATTCAATTTCTAGCACTTTATTTTTTTCTATGTATTTTCCCTCTTTTTTACATTAATTTTTTATTGATTTTATTGAGCTATTAAATTTCTTCCACTTTAAACAAGACACACACACACAAAAGAAAAAAACACAGAATTTAGTTCGTTGTGTCAGAACAGCTGGGCGTGGAGAAGGAAAAAGAAAGATGTGGGCTGGTGCACTTCTTCGAGGCAAAGATCTGAGAAAGACCCAGCTGAGGATCATTGCTCGGTGTAATTTGTAATGTGTAGAGACAAGGGGGCAGTGAGAGCCTTGAGAGATATGGAGAAAGATAGTGATAGCCTTCAGGTTGCCTAGAATCATCTGGGAAGACAGAATGTCAGTTGGGGAAATGCCTCCATCATACTACCTGTGAGCAATTCTGTAGGGCATTTTCTTGATTAGTGATTGATATTGGAGAGCCCAGTGGGGATGGTGCTATACCCCTGGGCCTGTCCTGAGTGATAGAAGAAAGCAAGCTGAGCAAGCGGTGGGGAGCAAGCCATAAGCCCTGCTCCTCTGTGGTCTCTGCCTCAGTTTCTGTCCTGTCTTCCCTTGCAAGATGAAATAAACCCTTCCTTACCAGGTTGATTTTGGTCATGCCATTTTATCACAGTGACAAAGACAAGCCAGGACAGACTTAATGACTGCGTGGGATCCTTAGGTTCTTCTCTTGAGGAAGTGAATACCATCTGTAACAAACAAATGGGGAAGTGGAAAAGAAAGATTGGCTCTGTTAAACTTGAAGGAATATTGGGAAAGTTAGTCCAAGTTCTTTGAGAGCAAGACAGAGATGTGGGATAGAGCTATGACAAGTCACTGGTTTATTTGCCTTAACCTGTTGGCTGTGATGAGAAAGACAGGGCTTGCTAGAGATTGTAGTCGGAGACAGACTGAGATGTGCAGAACAGGGGCATCTGCCTTAGCTTTCCTCACGGGTGAGCCAGGAGAGCTGCGGCTTTTGTTGCTCAGCTATGATCCCAATTTACAGAATTTTAGAAGTCATTAATTATCTTCACTTGATGTAATTATATAGTCAGGGGAATACATTTTATTGTGGTAGCTTTGACATTCATCTTAATGTTGGTCTGATCTTAGGTTTTTCTTTCCTTTTTGTTTTTATTGTCTAATTATTTTTCTCCTTGAAATTCAGGTATCATGTTATATCATTGTGTTTTGTACTGGCAGCTTATACAACATCAAACCATATTTAAAGCAGACCAGATATACTTCCCAGTATTTGCATGCTGTATGTTCAAGGTTCTCAAAGAAGCTAAACCTTGCATTTCATTAGTTCAAGGATAAATTGTACGGTGGTGGTTAAGTGAATAAATTATTATAACATAAGCAGTTCGATTTAGTCCTGGATTGACATTGTGACTTTGGAAAAGTCATTTTTTTCTTTATGACTTATTTTCTTAATTTATAAAAATAATGGTAATTATAGTATCTTATAAGATTATAGTAAGCATAAGAACATGATAGATAGGACTTGTCCTGTCCTGTACAAAATAGTTCTTAGGTATTACAATGTTGCAAGGTGACTAAGTTGAATGTTTGACTAGTTTTTTGTACATTTTTTTCCTCTGGAATTTTTAATCCATGCTTGAACATAGACAGTTTAAGTTATGTTGGGCAATATTACATTTAATTATGTTACATTATAATAGCTGAAAGGGGAGTTGATAACCTGCAGTTATTTTTATGACTTAGCATTCACCAGGCAGGTCTGTGTTACAGTTGACATGCACCAGCCATAGTCTCTTATTTGGATGAAATGTGTTTAGCTTTCTGTCTCTGTTGGGCAATAGGGGATAATGAACCAGTGGCATATATATCTGATAAAAATGAACCTTAAACCATTGATTCATTAGCTGGGTTATTTTGTTATAGTTATGCTAAACATGTTAAAATGGGCTGATCTTGGCATTCAGAATGTCCTTTGTTTGGTGGACTATTTGTAGACTTAACCAGAAAACGATAGTACACAATTACTGTAGAATAACCTTAAGATATTTTTTTACATTCTGTTAAAAAGAACTTATTAATGGATTTTGTTTTATAGATGGAAGATATTTTTGTGACCATAACTCCTTATTTTAAAAATAAGTTTCTTTAATATCTGAGTTTTTAAGAAGAAAGAAGTCTGTATCATGACTATCTTATAGTGAAAGAAAACTTAAATATTAATGTTGTTGCCTTGAGTTCCAGCTATTGGAATTATAATATGTTATCTGTAGTTTTCCTTTGTACGATAATAGCCTGTGGGAGGTAAGCTTATTCTGTATAGGAATTGTGGTTGGACTTTGTATCCCATAGCTCCTCTAGTTCATAACTACTACAATAGATATTTTGTGCTCTGTTTTGCATGAACTGCTTTTCCTTTATCTGTATGTTTTTATTAATCTTCATGCATATACAAAACTACTTACCTGTATGAATACAAATACTTCTGCGAATTAGCTGAATTCCCCCGAGACTGTAAAAAACATTACTAGTTTGTTATTTAGTTAGTCCAGCAACATGAAGGTTGAACAACTATTTGTCCCACAGACATAGGGCAGGGAGACTTAAGAAGTTGATGCCTGCTTAAAATTTCACGTGTTTCTGACAAGCTACGTGAAGTGTATGTGCACAGTTTCGCTAGGTGAGGAAAGTTAGGCATGGTCTAGGTAGAGCACATCCTCTTAGATTTCTAGCTCTGTGCTTATTAGGGCTTGTGTCAGGGATTCGGGTAGCACATTGGACAGCATGTTGTGAGGTGTGCCCTGTCCTACGGCTTGTTAGGTTTGGGGAACATTAGGTAGATTAGCATGTGCCTCTGATTCTTATACTTTTCCAGAAGCTTTATATATAAATTCACTTCTTGCTCTTAAAAACAAATTAACCAAGCCTTTAGTCCTACTACCTGGGAGGCAGAGGCAGGCAGATCTCTGTGAGTTCAAGGCTAGCCTGGTTTACAAGAGCAAGTTCCAGGACAGGCTCCAAAGCTACACAGAGAAACCCTGTCTTGGAAAAACTTAAAAAAAAAAAAAAACCTAAAAAAAAGCAATACAGAGAAAATATACAAAATTTAGCAAATGCCATCATCATATACAAAACAAGAGAGAAGGTAGGAAAAAAAGATACATCCCTCTCAACAGCTCTACAAAAATGCTTTAGCGTTTATTGTATATGGATTTTCTAGGTTGGGTCAAATTTTTAGTCATTGCTTGGCCAGTGATGAAAACTAAAATTATGTTCCGCTTTTTGTCTTATGTATCTGATCATTCCCAAGTAATGCCTGGACCATGTAAACCGAAACAGCTCACTGACATGGTATTTAGAACCTGTCATTAGGGTTTCATAGGA
This sequence comes from Chionomys nivalis, assembly GCF_950005125.1. NCBI lineage: Eukaryota > Metazoa > Chordata > Mammalia > Rodentia > Cricetidae > Chionomys > Chionomys nivalis. Next base: position 144,615,538 of record NC_080086.1, read on the forward strand.
AGGAGGTAGTAGTTGGTAGTAATTGATTTATCCCCATCACACTGAACCTCCCGCTCTTCTTCCACTTTGTCCTCCCTTGGGCAATACTCACAGGGTCGAGCTGCCAATCTGTAGACTTAATTTTTTCCAGCAGTACCATCTGGCTCCTTGGCACCAGAAGTTATATTGGTTCTTTGTGGTTGCTATAAACAATATGAATTTATCATATTGTTAGACAGCTTCTAGGCGGTTTATTGCTATTTGAGCCTGGTTTTCTTTCAAGTAATTATTGATTATTATTTCGAGAATCTTCTTTGGTATTTATGAGAGCACAGCAAGGCTTTCTTGTGAAAGAATGGAGCACACCAAAACAGATTCTATGTGTCAGCTGGGGATTCTGTTGCCTGTGCTGATTCTGTTGAATTCTTCAGTAGCTCTTCCTTTCAAGACAGATTAATTTCAAGTTAATGGTAGAGGTTTTCTGTTTCATTCAAAGCCTGTGCATTGGTTTTTCAAATTATTTGAGTGTGTGTTTAAAATCCCATTTTCATTTCCATCATGACCCAAACATGAATATTTAGAAATCTGTCAGTATGCAGATAGCCTTCTAACATCTGCATTATTGTCTTTTTCTTCATCTATATTTCTAAAATGAATATTTGTTTATATTTTTTGTTTTGTTTTATAGATGAGGGGTTTTACTTTCATGTCTAATAACACACATAAACAAATCAGAATCAAAAGAATTATTATAAGTTCAGTCTGAGTAATCAGTAATTGAAAAGATATGTCCAGGCATGTATTTGTATAAACTTAAGCCATTTTTCATATTACATAGTAAAGCAGACATATTTGTTTCTAAAGTAAATATTGTAAAATTAATGTCTTAAACTCTCAAGGAGTCTTTGTATAAGGCATCTCATTTTGGCAGGGATTTACTTGATCACAGTTATATTAATTCATCATGGAACAAGATATACATATTTTTAAGAAAGTTTTTAGAGTTTCTCATTCATATGAAATTCTTTCTCCTGAGTTTGAGTTTTTAATTTTGTAATTTGTGTTGCTTCATAATAATGAAAGGATAGCGATGCTAGAAATGTGTCCCTTGAATCCTTTTAGTTGCTGGCATAGGATATTTGAAACTCATAACTGATTTAGAGGGTATTATTTTCATATCACCATGCTAGCAAGCAATAATTACAAAGTTGACTTTGAAGAACATTTTCAGAATGTAGGCAAAGTGCGCAGCTAAATTGATGTGATTTGGTTGTGATGCGATGTTAAAGTCCAGTTGTTAATAATTCCTTTGGTTCTAAATATGTGAGGAAAAGGAGCAGTGAATATCACTCTGTAAGACGAGCTAAATCAAATGTCAGTGAAGTAATTCACGTGCTGACTAGAATGGTTAGCAGGCTTTTTATTCTACTTCCTAGCAGAAGGAGGTGGGCTATAGAAAAATGAATTCTTCACTGAATAATTCACAACAATTATATCAAATTTTAATAATGAGCTAAGAAGACATACATATGATTCTTGTTCTCAGAATCACCCATGTTAGAGATTAATTGTGCTTTCTTTAAACAAAAATGTGCTCGTAAGTATTTTTAATTGGTAAATCATGATCAGTTTTGTATTTGTAGAGAGTATCATTTTATCTGATTTTAGCTATAATTTAACGTGAAGTTTAGATATCACAACTCATCTGTTGTCACAAATGCCAGCTCATTAGAATTTGCCTCTAATACCAAAAAATGCCTTGGATTGTTTGTTGCCTTTATCTCAAACTCAGATATGTAAAGGGGACAGTAGAGCATTTTTCTTTGAAATCACGGAGAGTTCAGTGACCTTTCAGTGGCAAATTATGTAGAAAGAAAATATTTATATTCATTTAAAATAACCTCCGTGAAGAAATAGTCTCATTACCCTGTTTGATCAATTTCTTGTAGCCTGAGCTGTAGCACGCTGCTGTTGCCATTGGTTGATGGAGTACACTGAGTAGTGGCTAATGGTGATGGCGCTCATCAGGAAGGGTTCAGCCAGCGGTCAGCAACAAATAATTCAAGGCTGTTTCTAAGTTTGTGGCTGGTGGAATTTGCTTCTTGCCCCAAGCCAGCAGCATTGCTGAGCTGGGCTATTTGATTAGAAGAGAGGCATATTTGCTTCTTAGCAACTGCACATTTGCACAACCCATAGTCCTCTACTGCCTCTAAAGGTTTCCCTTTTGTGATGGTAGAATAATACTTTATTGTTGATTGACGGACAAAAGAGGCTCTAATACAAGGCAAGCTTATAGACATTTTTTGTGGTTTTTATAGGAATTAGAAATTATAGCTTCATATTTCAATTTTTAAAGAAAATATAGACCAAGTATATGCTTACTGTAAATAAGCATTGAAATCCCAGTGTATTAGAATTTTAATATGCATATCAGCAGGGTTTGCAATGCATAAATATGATGAGTACTATTACATTTTTGCCTACTATTTTCAGTGATAGAAAAAAATTTTGACATGTCTGTGTGTGTATGTGTGTGTATTCTAGATGTGTATACTTTCAAACTAGGATTAGTACTAGTTAAAACTTAACTAGAACTGTTGAGAGAAGACTTGATGTTAGTAGTTTACTATGGCCTTTTCACATTTAAGAACCAATTTTTATGTAAAATTAAGTTAGATTTTGACTTCTGAATGGATTGTGGGTGCAAGATGTAGAACATAGTTCTCACAGAAATGAAGCTATGGGCTAGAATCTGTGTCTCCAGCAGTAGACAAAGTGTTCATAACTCAGCAGTTAAACAAGCAAGAAAAGAAAAATATGAGAAACACAGTCTTGGTTTTATGCTCCTGGGAAACCAAGATGAAAAGAAAAATAATGCTTTTTTATTTTTTTAAAAAAAATCTGGTTTTATGGCTTTTTTTATTATTCAGATTATATGACTTGGTTTTGAGTTTTTAAGATTTTAAAGGAACTGGTATGACCAGAGTTGATTGTATCTGACATTTTTGATCTTTTTGTTTTTTTTTTTTTTAAGAAAAACATTTATTTATAATATCTTAAGGGAATGTTGCCAAAACTAGTTGAACCAATATTTAAATTTAAAGTCATCATTTTTATAAATAGTTTGTATAGTTCATGGTAAAATGAAATTGTATATATAAAACGAATACAAAGTTGCCTTAAATATTGTATGATGTTGTATTTAGAACAAAGAGTGCTTTAAAATGTATTTTCGTCTCTGAAGATTTGGGACAGATATGAAGAGTTTCCATAATCGAAAATGATCACAAAAAAAGTGCATTGGTTGAGTTTTCCAGTTAGCAAATCTTGAAATGTGTTTTGGGACTTAGGGGAAGTTAAAGCAAGTGCAGACATTAACATAGACATAAAATGTATATGGGCAACTACTCTCATTTGCCAATAAAGGGACCTTAGGGCATATCAGCATGCATAATATGACCATCACTGTATTTACTCACTAATGAATAGCTGCTTTAGTGACAAGCTAGAGTCCAAACCAGGGAAGAGGAATGAGGTTGAATGATGCAGTACAGCACGGCAGTAATATGCCCAGCGTACGTATCAAGCAGCTGTCCCTGTGCAGTTCAGCTCATGTTTGAAGTAGTCCTTCAAAACAGATGGGAGCACTAGGAGAAAAGGGAAAACACTTCTAAGAATGGCATTGAAGCGTTTAAAAATTGACATGCCCACAACTAAATTGCCGAAGTTAGGGTGTGCATTTGATGCTGTATAAATTAGAATTATAGTTTTTGCTATCGTTTTATTTGTAAGGTAAATTGTAAGAGATTGGCATAATAAGGAAAATGATCTTTACATGCAGATAGTTCACAAATGGTTCACATAAAACCCTAATCTACTGCAATAAAATTATGTGTATTTGTCTCTAGCATTACGAGCATTTGTTGTTAAAGGCCCTTGCTCCTCTTTAAACGGCCTCACAGTTCCTTGTTTTGGGGGACAGAGCCCATGGTAGTTTTCGTAATGGACTTTACAGCAGTTGTCACCTGATGTTGAGGGGTCTGTTTTGTTATTGAGGCTCCTGTCTCTGTCTTTCATGCTAAACTTAAATACAGTGATAGTTTTTGGATTTAGGTCTTTATGTGCGAGTTCATTTTGCCATGCAGATGAGCCAAACAGAGGTTTCTAGTACTTTCTTTCTAGGTAAGGAAGACACAGGACCAGGCAAAGAGCGGCAGTGGGGTTCGAGTGGGGCCATCTGTTTACCAGAAATTTCAGTGTTACTAAATGAGAAATATTGTCTTCTTATTGGAGAGTGATGGCCCAGCAATATTAGGTGATTGGCTCAAAGCAACAAATGGCTGGGGCTGCTTTTTCTCTGCAGTCTGGTATTTCTCCTAGAGAGTGCTCACAGCTCATTATAGCCTTGAGGTTCCCAGGAATGTGTTCTTCAGAAGCTGCCAACAAGAACAGGAAACCTCTGATGCCAGCTTTGTGACTAGCTCAACTCCTTGGCTTCCTATTTTCATTTTTTTTAATTAAAGACTTTTAAGTGACAATTAAAATTTTATGTGTGTGCCCGGGGTTATGTGATGCTCTGACTTGTGTTTACATTGTGGAATAGCCAAATCAAGCTATTTAATGTGTGTGTTACCTTATTTAGCTTGTGTTGTAAAATATTAATTCTCTTAGCACTTTCAAGTATATATTATAGAACCTTGCTGCCAAAATGTGCAATAGCTCTCTTGAACTTACTCCTCCTCACTGAAACCTGTGTCATTTGGCCAACTTTTCCCCAGTCCTCCTGCCGCTCAGCTTCTGGCAAGCCACTGTTCACTGCTTCTGTGAGTGGGACTTCTAGCACTCTGTCAGCGGGACAGTGCCCTTCATCGTCTGAGCATTTAACATAATGTTCTCTAGACTGTCATGAGGATTTTTTCGCTTTTAAGGCCAATTTTTAGTTCTTGTATATATAATCCTTCATAGTTTTTGTCCCGCCGCTAATGGACACCGAAGCTGGTCTCACATCTTGGCTGCTCTGAGGAGTCTTGCAGTGAGCACGGGTTGCAGATGTCTGTAGGACATTTGGATTTCATAGCCTAGCCCATATACTTGTTAGACCACATATACCTAATGAATAGGCTGGTAGGGGCTGCTGGGTCTTACAGCGGTTTGTCAGTTTTTGAGGAAAGCTCCATGCTGTTTTAACATTCCCATCCACACTGTGCAGGAAACCGTCCTGCTCCTCATCTTTGCCAGCGTTAGTTCTCTCACTGTTTTTTATGATAGCCATTCTATTAGGTGTGAGAAATGTTTCCTGTGATTCAACTTGGATTCCACTGATGATAGGTAATGTTGAACATTTTTTTAAATGTACTTACTGGCTAGATATGTGTCTTCTTTTGAGATATATCAATTTAAGTTCTTTGCCACTTTTTTAATAAAATTATTTTTTTTTATTACTGAGCTATGTTCCTTAACTATTTTGTGTATCTACTCCCTATTCCCTGTGTCTTTTGCAGGCACACTCTCCCATCTCTTTATTTTCCTGTTAGCTTTGCTGTTGAAAACTTTTCAGTTTGATGAGACCTCACTTACTTAGCTTCGCTTTTATTGCCTGTTATTTTGGGGCCCTACCCAAATGGTCTGCTTACACAATACTATGAAGATTTCACCCTATGTTGCCTTGTAGTACTTTTATAGTTTTGTATCTTGTGTATGAGTCTTTAACCTATTTTTAGTTGATTTTTGTGTGGGTCTACTCTTCATCCTTATGCATATTGATATTCCATTTCCACAGCATAATTATAGAAAAATTATCTTTTGCTCATTGTATGTTCTTAACAACTTTGTAAAAAATAATTTATAGTAAATGTGTAGATTTATTCCTGATATCTTTCTTCTTTTAGTTTATGTGTCTATTTTTATGCTAGTATTATGCTGTGTTTCATTCGGTTCTACTGCTTCCCTACCTCCTGTTTTTTCTCCTCTACTCTCCCTTCTTTCTCCTTTTCTTTTTTTGACATGAAGTCTTGAATTTCAATCCTGGCTCAGCCCCTGAGAGCTAAGATTATTCTTTTTTATTTTTTGCATTACTATGTCCAACTCATTTGTGATATATATGTGTATACATATATGTTTATATACACACTATGTACATATATGTATTTATACATATATACACACAATGTACATATATTATGTGTTTTGGTAGCTATTATGAAGAGTATTATTTGATTCTTTCTGGGAGGTGAAGGGAGCTTTCATTGTATTCAGAAATACTATTGACTTCTCTATGTTGAGTTTCGTATCTTGCAACTTAACCGAGTCAATCTGTTTGTTTTAATAGGGCTTTTTTTTGGTGGGGAGGGGAAAGGTATAGTCCTTAGGGTTTTCTGTATATGAGGCCCTGTCATTAAGAAACATAGAGTTGCACTTCTTTTCAACGTATATTCCTTCATCTCCGTTACCTAATTACACCAGCTAGGACTTCCCCTAATATGCCAACTACTAATGGCGGCATGACTTCTAGAAGACATTAAACTTTTCACCATTGAGATGTTAGCTCTGGCTTTGTTCATTAGGGCCTTTACTGTGTTAGGGTACATCTCTTCTGTTGAATTACCTGACACCTGTGAATTCATGTTCTCACTAGAATAGTGTAATGATAATCTACCCACACTGTGGACTGAAGCCCAAATGAGCTAAGCTGAACAAATTTTGTTTGTGAATCTGAAAATAGCTTACAATAATAAATTGTTTCTCAATTTAATAAGTGGTAGATCTAGGTAATTTGAAGACACTGGATTCATGTTTCTTGATTTCTAACCATAGGAAGGAAATTGGAAAGTAATTTGCTTTTGCTACTCTCTCATCTATCTTATTGGTGAGCGTTTGTCATAGAGTAAGTAAGTGACTTTTCTAATCAAGTGTCTAGCTGGTGTTATCACCGTCCCTACCTGCAGCCCCACGTTTGGACTGTAATTGACTAGGCACTGTGCCAGACAGTCTCATGTTCTAATCCACAGCACTGTGAGACATTAGCTGATAAACTGAGATTTAGACTGGCCACACAGGTAGACAGTGAGAAGCTAGGGCTCAAGCCAACCTCACTCCAGTGTCTGTGCTCCTAGGCCCGTATAACCTGCCTCCATGACACTGGGTCCCAAGCACTGGCCTCCTGATTCCAGTTTGTGAAATACAATCTCCTCGTAACATTATCTACATTTTTAAAATGATTTATTCATATTAGCAGGTATGAAGTTTAAATCATGTAAGTAGCTTCTTATTCAGCTGCTTAAAAATGAATTTTTTTTAAAATATGAGAGACTCCTGAGATGATAGGAACCTTACGTTGGTTTCTGTGGTAGTTTGAATGAATGTTACTCCATAGGCTCACATATGGAAATGCTTGGTTCCCAGTTGGTGGAACTGTTAGGAAGGTGTGGCCTGTGGAGTTGCTGTGTCACTGGTGGGCTTTAGCTTTCAAAAGCACAGGCCATTCTCACTTAGCGCTTTCTCTCTCTGCTTTGTGCCTGTTCTCTCAGTGTGGGATCTCTTAGCTACTGCTCCAATTCCTTGCCTGTCTGCTGCCACGCCCCCACCATAATGGTCATGGACTCAAACTCTGGAACTGTGAGCCTTAATTAAATACTTTTTTTTTTAAAAAGTAAATTGTCTTGTCTATGGTGTTTTATCATGGCATAGAAAAAGTAGCTAAAATGTTTCCCTGACGCAATCTTTTTGTATGAATAGATAGGAAAATGTATTAATTCAAGTAGATGTAAGGCTGGACATCATTGTAATACTGCAATCTCATAGCTATTATTTTCCTTAAAGAGGGAAACTAGTGGTAACCTATATCACTTACTATTCCAAAACTAGTAGTATGTGTGTGGATTTTAAGTAGGTAATTGTTCTTTTTCTTATACAAAATTTCTTATTATAATCTCACCTGGATTAATAGAGAAATTTTAGTTTCTCTCCAAAAGTACAAGACACTCGTAGAGCAGGTGTTGGCAAGTTTATGTAGTTAAGTTGGTGAGTATAAAATAAAACAAGAATTAATAAAACAGTAAGCATTTATAAATAGTAATAATAATAATAGTAATAATAATAATAATGATGTGGACTGCTTCTTAATTGAGCCCTCACAAGCAGTGCAGTATAACTAGGGCAGTGCACCTTCATGGCCTGTTAAAAAAGTGGCCTTATTTGTTAGGTCACTTTTAGAAGGATGTTCTTTTGTCAGTTTAGAGGCTAATTCTTTTTCTGATGTTCACCTTCTGTTGAATGAAGTGTACTATATAACACATATATAAAATGATACTTTTATAAATTGACATTTAAATTTTTTATGCTATAATTTTTAATTAATGAACAGAGAGAGAGAAAGAAAGAGAGAGAGAGAGAGAGAGAGAGAGAGAGAGAGAGAGAGAGAGAGAGACATTCACAAGCAACAGGTCACTGTATATGAGAAGTAGGAACAGCAAGACCCGACAAGGAAACCATTGTCATTGATCCTAATGCAGTTTAAATTGGCTTGGTACTTTATTAACTTAATTCGGATATCCTTGGTTTTCCCCCCATGCTCCTTTTTTTGTTACAGGATTTCATCCAGAATCCACACATTGGTTATTGTGTCTTAGGCTTCTCTTAGCTAGAACATGCCCTCAGATTTTCTTTGTTCTTTGTGACCCCGTCAGTTTTGATGAGTAGTGCTTATGTTGTGTAGTGTCCCTCAGTTGGGATTTTCTGTTATATTTCTTATGATTAAGCTAGTGTCGTGGGTTTAGTGTAGGTGGTGACTTAAAGTGAAGTCATGATGTACATATATCTAATGCACACTTGAGTGTGACATCACTTTTGGTGTTAGCCTGGATCACATGGAGGTAGTGCAATTAAGTTTATCCACTGTGGAGTTAATACTTTCTTTCCTGTGGTTTTTAATTTTTACTTTGATAAAATTTATGTTTATAAGAAAGTTACAACAGTAGTACAATCCTTTTATGTAGAGTCACTAGGTGTGTATCTATTTACCAACACATATCTTCCCTCCCTCCCTCCTTCCCTCCCTCCCTCTCTCTCTTCCTCCTTCTGACCCCTTTTGGTCTGAGCTATTAGGAGCAAGTTGGAGACAGGCTGGCCTGTTGAAAACAGATGGGTTGTTCTTCTATGGTGGGACTTCCATAGAAGTGGCACTGTTGTCTTTCTGTGTATCATAGTAGGAGGCACGTGATGTTTCCTTGTCCAGTATTGCTGATGTTAGTTAACTCTGACCATGTGGCTAAGCTGATGACTCTCAGGTTTCTCTCCTGTGAAGTTACTACTGTTCTCGTTCCTTTTTAATTATGGATAAGTTATGTATATAGCTCATTTCTTATCAAGTTTTATATATTAGTTTCAGTATCCATTAATCTTTAACAACGTATTTATTATTTGATATTCCATATAAGAAAAACATTTTCATTTTCACTTATATATATTAAGATAGATTTATAGATTATAATTTTATTTGCTGTGTTATAGTATATAGTATTTGGCTATAGTTTAATGTCACCATTTTGATACTGAAATTGTAGAGAGGACTTCTGGGTTCTCATCATGTGTCCCCATCATCTTTGGGTTCTTTGTATAACAACATGTTCTGGGCTCACCTTGTACTTTCCTTGCTCTAGTGTGCATTCAACCCTTTCTTTAAGAGGCACAGATTCCTTTCAGTAGAGAATGATGCCGAGAGACAAAGATCTTAGGGCTTACAATGTTCACGCTGCTGGTGTAACATTGCTCTCAGAATGTCCAGAGTGGGAAACTAGTGACTATTTGTGTCGCAGCTTTGGAAACGGTGCAGTCTAACTGCTGAGGCTAGGTCATCAGAAGCTTTGCAACTTTGCTCTGAGTCTTTCTGAGTGCTCCCAAGTGGAATGTTTTCTCCGGGACACTGATCAGTTGCTGCATATGGGAAAATTAAGCCACATGAAGAAGCCACGTTCATGGACTCTGCCTGGCACTCCCAGATGAGCCCTGTCCTGTGCTTAACATCAACTGCTAGCCATGTTAGGAAGCCATCTTGGATGTTTTAGCCTAGTTGGGTCAGCAGATAACAGCAGCTAGGCCAGAAGCATATGGTGGAAAGGTAATAACCACACAGCTAATAATCCCCTCAGCTTTTGTTCTATTGTTTAGTAGATTTTATTATTCAGATCAGGGACAGCTGCAATTGCCAAGATGTTTTGTTATTTATACTTCCCCAAAGGAGAAACTGCAATGCACCACCCATGGATAAAAGGTGCTTTTTGTTGTTGTTGTTGTTTTTTGTTTTGTTTTGTTTTTTGAGGTGGGAAAAGCAAGGCAAAACAGAGTGAACAGGCTAGCTTTGCACTTTGACAGACTCCTGGATGTAGGATGTAGGGGCAATTCCTAGTGGGCTGGTACCTGGTCCTGGGGTAATTAGTGCAGCTGGATTGTGGTCCAGGGTGTGAGACCTGGATATAGAATGTAGCTGGACTCTGGAGCAATGGCTTCCTGTGAAAGCACTACGAAGCAGAATTCTAAGTCTAGGCGTTGATTGGCCTTGGGAGCATCACCGTCTTGATGATCAGCAAGCCCTTCTTCCCCAGATATTAATATACCAGAAAATAAAGAAATAAAGAGACATGACTAACACAAGGAGAGATAATAAAATGGCTTCACATATACCTCCCCACACTGCTCTCAGCCCTGTCTAAGTTTTGGAGTAGTAAATAAGTAACCCAAGACATCCATTTATACAGCCCACCTACCTCCCTACCTGTCTGTCTGTTTAGCTTTCCATTTACTTACTAACTTAGAAGCAACTATTCACCCATTCTGGTAACCATGGTTCCAGTCCAGTACCACAGATTACAAACTAGCTTTCTTCCTTGCAAGGTTTAGGAGATCTGGGCTCTATTGTTCTCAGCATATTTACTGTAATTCAAATTCAGATTAAGTAGTTTCAGTAGTAGTAACTTATGCCACTATGAAACAGATTTATACCCAGTATTCAATGTTCATTTAGTTTTAAAAGGTAAATACCACATACAGCAAAGGTCACAAATTCTAAGTATGTAGTTCAATGAATTTTGAAAATGTACGTACTCTATCTACCTCCACTGCTGTCAATTATAGAATGCTTCCGCTGCACTGGGAAGTTTACTCATACTTATCCCAGTGCCCAGCTTACCCACAAGGCTTCAAATTATTGCTAAATGTTGTCAGGAGGTCACAATTTCTTTATAGGATCTATTCTACTGGGTACTTGAAAGTCCCTAAGATACGGTTGCTAGCTGCTTCTGCCATGAGTGGTGATCCAAGAAAGAGGCACATAGAATTCATATCCTTTTCCCACATAGTCTCAGATTTCACATAACATCATGCCGGCCTTATTGAGCAAGTTACTGAATTGACACACATTCAAGGGGAAAGCTATCAGATTCTATCTTGTAAAGAAAAGAATATCAAGGAATTTTAAAAATGTCAACAACTGAGATGTGTAGAGAAGTTTAAATAAGTCTGTAGTAACAGGATAGCAGAAATAACTACTGCTAAAAGTATATTTCTGTATATATGATCTCATAGTTGATATGCTGCCTTATAATTTTTAAAAATAACCTGAGATAAAATTGTGTTATGCTTACTGATATTTGTACTATATATCTGACATGATAATCTAGTCACCATTATTTCTAATTAGATTTTTATAGAAATATGTTTTCATGATATTAAATGTTTTTCTCCCAATAATGGTTGTTAACTCTCAATTATTATATTTTGTTGTTTTTAAATTGCATTTATTTTAATACAGAAAGATGCTACATTTTCTAATATTTTAATTCATTAGTTATATTTTTATAAATTACCTTTTAAACATTTTTTCTTTTCTTTTGTTTTTTTCTTTCTTTCTTTTTTTGCGTTAGGGTTTCTCTGTGTAATAGCCCTGTATGTCCTGGAACTTGTTCTGTAGACCGGGCTGTGAGTTCGAGGCCCCGAGGCTGCTGAGTATGTGGAGGGTAGAAACAGGAGAATCCCCAGAGCTTCTTTGACTAGCCAGCCTAGACAAGTTATAGAGCTTCATTCAGGCGTAGAAGAAAGCTATGTGTGGCCTCCACATTCGGGCATGCCGGCATTCAGACATCACGCACAACACAGCTTTACTGCACAGCACATACACACAAGGCTGGAGTTATGGAGTTAGAAAATAGCAGAAGGAATCTGGTACACTGATGATTCATCACGAAGACACCTCGTTTCCCCACTACTGCAGGCCTCTCTTCTGCTTTTCTCCTTCCTGGTCTTACTTGTTAGAGTTGTTTGCCCAGGAATTCTGTGCTCTGCTGATGGAAAAGAAACAAAGGACATGTTGGTGTCTTCCATTTGCATTTAACAGAGAGCCCTTCATTAGCAGCCTCAGTTAGCCACTGATGATGCATTCGGTATGAACACCAGGGTTTTGGACGATTTTAAGTTAGGCAGCATCCTAGGTTTCACACTTGGGACTCTGCTAACTGATTTTCTGTCCTTTTACAAGAGTGATTCTTGGCCTTGTTGTCCATTTCCAAACATGGGGGCTTAAATAGCATGTATTGTTTATACTTCATCTCTTGGGTTTCACTAACAGGGCTTCAAACTGTACCTTGATAATAGATACTGATTAAACTTAATTCTTCTAAAGCTATGAAGATGAAATGCTAAGAAGGAAATTCAAAAATCTATTTATGAATTTATCCATCTTTTGATCCAAGATAAAAGTATGTAATACTTGTATAATTTAATTTTATTAAAAAGCTTGAAGCTTTCTGGTGGGAAAGGGTGATATGATTTAGTATTTGTATATTTATTCATTAAAAGGAAAAATTATTTTCAGGAAATGTCTGGCTCTCTCACATTCTTCTTGGTGGCAAGTAATTACTGATTTGTACCTGTCCCAACTGATAAGGACCATGTCATAAGTTCCAAAGATGGAGGGACTAATTATATAAACTGAAGAAACTGTTAGATAGCAAGAATATTACTGATTTTCTGTGCCTCTTATTATGAAGGCCTTTAGTACTTCTTTTTGTACTAAAACTCTTTCATTGTTAAACAAACGTGTTATTTTATGTTAAACATTATTTTATCTAGTCTTTTATTTTCTATATGTCTAGGATTATTGAGAAATTATTATAGGTGAAATAGATTAACTTTATTGTTTTTATAGATAAAGTTCAAATTTTGCCTACATCCAGTGCTAAAAATGAGAACATGAATAATATCATTTGTAAAATGAACAAACAAACAAAAAAATGCCACCCCAAATAGATTACCTTTTAAAAATTTGACTTCTACTGGGGATGGTGGCTTAATCAATCATAGAGCCAGGTAACTTTCAAGATTTAATTTTTAAATTTATTGTGATTATTTCCAAGTAGGATTGGATGAAGCAGCTTCAGCTATTATAGAAAATTCTTCATAAAAATTTAACTGATCTCTTAGTTTGCTCTTGCTTTTTTTTCTTGCGTTTGTTTTAATGTGTATGTGTGACATGCGTGTGTGTGTATGTTATGTTTCCATCCTCAGGTGCCCTCCTTTATCATACTCTCCTTGTAGAATGGAGATATACTTCCTCGGATATAAGATCCCTTTACTTATTTGGAGTTCCTGCTTTCCTGCCAGGAGGGCAACCAGCAGTCCTCAATGATCTTGTCTCCAACTGCTGAGTTCTGGGGTTAGGTGGATTCTGGGATTGAACTCCAACCTCTTGGTTTTCTTTTAAGTTCTGATTTTCTAAGACAACTATACTTCCTGACAGCGGGGTAATTATTGCTTTTTGTTGTTGTTTGTTTGTTTTGTTTGGTTTTGGTTTTTCAGGACAAGGTTTCTGTTCATACCCCTGGCTGTCCTGGAACTCAGTTTGTACATCAGGCTGGCCTCAAGCTCATAGAGATTCACCCACTTCAGCCTGCCAAGCATTTGATAGTTGCTTTGTATTTCATGCATTTTTTTTTTGGTTAATTTTTTTCATAAGGTATACTTTGATCATTTTCTTTCCCTCCCTCAGATCCTCCCAGATCCTTTTCACTACTGGACTCACTGTACTTCATTTTCTTTTTCTCTCAAAAACAAAAACAGAAACAAACAATACACAATAAGATTCCCCCACAAAAAAAAAAATTAGCAAAAATCCAAATAAACAAGCAAACAAAAAACCAAAATGAAGCAAAAAGTGTACAAAAACCATGGACTCTGTTTTACAAGTGTTAAACATGAGGCCTGCCTGGGGTGTCTCCAGTGGTACTCCGTTGCAGAAAGCGGATTCTCTTCTTTTCCAGCAAGTATCAATTGCAAGTCTCCTTGGTTAGGGATGGGACATTTTGTCCACTTCTCCTTCTTGTTGGGATTTTGTCTGTTGTAAATCTGTGCAGGTCTGGTGTGTGCTGTCACAACCTGAGTTCATATGTACATCAGTCCTTTTGTGTATGGAGGACACTGTTTTCTGGTTCTTACAGTCTTTCTCCTCTCTCTTCTGCATTGATCCCGGGCCTTGAGCGGAGGAGTTCAGTGAAGATTTCCCATTTAGGACTGAGTACTCTAAAGCCTCCTATTGTCTGCACACTCTCCAGCTGAGGGTCTCTGTGTTACTTGTTTTCTACTGCAAGTAGAAGCTTCTCTGATGAGGATTAGGTGATGCTTTGATTTATGGGTATAGCAATGTCATTAGGAATCATTTTATTGCTATTTCTTCTTTTTTTAATATTTATTTATTCATTATTTATACAGTATTCTGTCTGCTTGTATGCCTGCAGGCCAGAAGAGGGCACCAGACCTCATTACAGATGGTTGTGAGCCACCATGTGGTTGCTGGGAATTGAACTCAGGACCTTTGGAAGAGCAGGCAGTGCTCTTAACCGCTGAGCCATCTCTCCAGCCCCATGCTATGTTCTTCTTAAAGAATAATAGCAGTAGCTTTCCCCTAGGCCCACGGCTTTTCTCATTTTAGTTCTTGGCTACTTGAGCAGTGTCAGGTATGGACTCCATCTCATGAAGTAAGCCTTAAGTCCCATAAAGTAGTTGGTCACTCCCATAACAGTTGTGCCACTATTGCAGGCAGGTTACTGTTATAGGTCACAGGGACTGAAGCTGGTGATACTGATATATTGCAGGCGGGTCACTGTTATAGGTCACAGGGATTGAAGCTGGGTGATACTGAAGATGACTTCTTTTCCACTAGCAAGCAGAGCACCTTCCAGCACCATAAATGCTAGTCAATAGGGGTGAAGCTTCTAGATGGGCACCAGTTCAATTTTCCATGTTCTGCAACCCAAGTAAGTGGTATCTTTAGCAATAGCGCCTTACCCTTGGGTTGCAGAGAGTTAATAGATAGCCTTAGCAGTAGCCTGTGTTGTTTGGGGTAGGAAGTGCCCATGAGATCCCTTTGACCAATAAGATGTAGCCCATTCCTGTCACTGGAGGTTTTACTCTGTGGCATAAACACCTGCTGGGACACTGTGTTCCCCATTATATGATGATGCCATTTAAATTTCTTCCATAAATGTGTATATTTTAGGAAGCTTTTAGAGTAGTAGTGACTTTTTAAAACTCCTTTAGTGTTAGTTGTCCTTGGCCACATTTCCTCCTTTATTCTCTCTTTCCCTTCATCCCATTTAACCCTCCTATTCTAGTTCCCCTTTCTCTTTCTAACATTGTATTCTGAAGATCCCCTCCTCCCTCTGGTCCTTTATGAGCTAACCTCTCTGGTTATTCAGATTGAAATATTGAATTGGCCTCAGAGCTTATTTCAGAGAAAAAGAAACTAAAGTACTGATGGTTAAATGATCCGTCCAAGATTCTATAGCTTGCTAATGGCAGGAATCCTCTGCCTTAGGCTGTACTTCCTGGGTAGTGCTGATACTTTGTTCCCTGCCACCACTGTTCTAGCCAACTTTCTTGCCAGTTCACACAAAGTAGTGGCCAGTCTCTGTGTGTACTTTTAATAGAAAATAACTTTTTAAACTTGGAAGTATGAGTAGGAAACATTTGAGAGAATTTGGTGTGTTCAATTTATTATTTGGTTTGTATCTTCAGTCTTCCCATGAAACTGTGGTGGCACAGGGTCTCTTTCCCCAGACCCTGAACAGTGAGTTTCTTATGAAGGGAGAGCCCACTGAAGGCTTTTAATTTTGGATTGTAGGTTACAGGGTTAAGGCAAGAGCCCCCTGCAGGTCTCTCAGAACTTCCTTATCTAGAAAATTAGCAATTTAATTTCTGGTCAAGACGTTCAGTTAAAGATAGTTTCAAGAGCACCTTTGTTCACTTCTGCATTCGAAAAGCTCGCAGTGATACAGTAAGCCTCCTAGCCTGGGGAAGGTTATTTTGGAAACAGCAGGTAGAAAAGAAGCTTAGCGTTTTAGAATAAGACCCTAACTTCTCACAGGGTCTGTGTCACTGCTAGTCCGGCGTCACCTAATTGCCGTCGGGAAAGGATTGCTTTCTTAAAAGGGGAAAATGGGGAAAATGTGCTTTTTCAGAAAATGATTGCTGGAGTGTATTGATTAATATCTAACCTTAAGAATTTTATGTAGGCATCCCACCATTATAATTTTGAAATATGGAAAGTCCTTGCAAACATTCTTAGATTGCCTTCTGTCTGTCTGCCTTGTAAAAGATCCTTTTAGTTAAATGGACCATCCTCCTTAAATGATGTCATTATCTCAGATTGAAAAGACATTGCCTGCAGGGAAATCATTTAATTGAGCCAAAGTGCCTTATTTCTGTAGCTCTTGGAGCAGTTCGCTCACTTTTATCTTCAGATTGGATAATTTATATTGGATAATTTTTTCAGCTCTATGATTGGTAAAATGTTGAGGAAAGGAATCTCTTGTAAAAGTATTTTGGTGCTTTGTCGTTTTCCATTTCTCAGTTAGACTCACTAGTTCTTTTTTTTTTCGAGACAGGGTTTCTCTGTGGCTTTGGAGCCTGTCCTGGAACTAGCTCTTGTAGACCAGGCTGGTCTCGAACTCACAGAGATCCGCCTGCCTCGACTCACTAGTTCTTAAACTGTGTGGTCAAGTCTTGTATTTTCAGTGCAGTGTTCTAGTTCCTTGGACTAAATTGTTAATGCATTTGGGTTATTCAAGTTGTTGACTGCAAAATAAATGTTTGTGACTTAATATAGAAATAAGCCAGTTACTTTTGCTCATGAGATAGTTTCCTACTACCAGTTTTTGCTTTTAGGTCACAATTATTAGTGCGTGTGTGTGTGTGTGTGTGTGTGTGTGTGTATGTCTGTATATATGTGTATGTCTGAAGTTGGTATGCTCTTATAGGTGTATGTCACTGGTAATAACTGTACAGTCATAAGATACCAAACATTGCTAGCACTTTGGAAAGTTTTGTTGTGCTCCTTTGTAGTCATTCACCTGATGTAAGTGGGCCTTCTACTTTCATTGGTTAATAAAGAAACTGCCTTGGCCCTTTGATAGGACAGAAAATTAGGTGGGCAGAGTAGACAGAACAGAATGCTGGGAAGAAGGGAAGTGGGACAGATGCGATGGAGCCAGCCACCAGGTCAGACATATGGAATCTTTCCCAGTAAGCCACCACCTCGTGGTGCTACACAGATTATTAGAAATGCGTTAATCAAGATATGAGAATTAGCTAAGAAGAGGCTAGATATAATGGGCCAGGCAGTGTTTAAAAGAATACAGTTTCCGAGTTGTTATTTCGGGGCATAAGCTAGCCAGGCGGCTGGGAGCCAGGCGGCAGGAACACAGCCCGCTGTTCCTTCTACATTCACCTGCTGTCATTTCTATCTCTTGGTGATCAGTAAGGTTTTCTGCTTTGTTGTTCTGCCTTTTCTGGAAGATGATATAAATAGAATACAGTATGTTGCTAGACAGCCCTGACTGCTTACACTCAGTGTTACACTTTTACAATTTGTGTAAGTTATTTCATATGCCAATAGTTTCTTTCTTTTTATTGTTGAGAAGTAATCCAGTGTGTGGAGGTACCAAAGCTTGGC